>NC_060191.1:24365751-24503251 GCF_021184085.1 Oncorhynchus gorbuscha
ATTTTGCTCGTAGAAAAGTAGGGTCATTATCTACGCTTATGTTCTATGTTAACGTTATGTTAAACGTGTTACAAGCTCATGCATGTAATTGTAAGCGCGAGTCGTCTCTTGCTAAATTGAGCTAGCTTAGCTAAATAATACCAAACGCAAACGGATTAACAGTCCATTTGTTTTTTACTGACAATGATGCAATATTGAACAAGATCAGATCGATAACATGACTTACAGAGGGTAGTCTTGATCCAGGAAAGTCCAGCATAGGTGAACAGCCGACATGTTGATGCCGCAATTTACCTTAAAAGGACAAAGATAATGCAGTAGCGTGGGAGTGCTTCTGCAATGCAAACGTATGCATTCTCCACGATCTTATCCTAATAAGAACGTACTCAAGAGAATGCCCTTGAAGAATGCACTCAAGAGAATGCCCTTGAAGAATGCACTCAGAACACGGGAGTGTCGAGTATGGTAGTATGCATACTGAGAAACAACCTATGTCATGCTCACACTTACCTGCGGGTCAAGCTGTTGTGACTGAAGTAGAGAGAGCGGGAGAGAGAGTCCTACTTGAACGAGTACAATAATTGAGAAAGAAAGACAGAGAGAGAGAGGTTGGTGGGAATTCCACCAAATACCTGTCTGGCAGACAACATCAGATCATCCTAGCCTGACTGTAGCGTAGCCCCTATCTCTGGCAGCCCTCTGTGGGCCTCTCATGGCTGGGCGGCTGGTCATCTGGGCTATCTCACACCTTTAAGGCACTATTGTGTGAACTCCCCCTGCCTGTCAGATCCACTGTACAACACTATGGCCCCGGGCCAGGACAGAGGATGTATCCGAAATGGCACCCTATTCCCTATATAGTGCATTACTACACAAAAGTAGTGCACTACAAAGGGTGCATTTTGGGACACACCAGAGACAAGCAGCAGAGGAGAGCACTGTGCAGCAATAGGTGTCATATTATGGCTTTGTAATACAGTATGTCACCTCAATGGCGGATGGCCCATTATAGAAATAGCCCTCATATGCCGTGCCATTTATTTTGTCACTTGGGATTATTTAGAGCAAACTGGCTTGGATGTGTGTGTTTGTATGTGTGGCTACACTGTGTGTGTGTCTGTACGTGTGCATGAGTGTTAAATATTTGTGTGAGTTTATGTGTGTGTATGTATATTTGTGTGCTTATGATATTATGTTTTTGTGCATTAGCATATGTCATCTTTCTGTGTGTTCCTCTTTGCATTCGTCTATACTGTATTTTGCTGTAAATCTTTATTACTGTGTGTGTGTGTATGTGACTGTGTTCACGTGTGCGTACAGGCGTTAGATTTTAATTTGAGCCAGTCTGCTACAGTAGGAAAATAATCCTGTAGCAACAGGACATGTGAATTGTTATGTGGATTATAATGAATGGACACTTTTTTAAATGATTATAAAGTCTGACATTTTTAAGTGGATTTTGATAACTTCAGAAGTGTTTCAAACCTCAAATACACTACAAGTTAAATATTTGGATTGCAAGAAACAGGGTGATCAAATTAAGATCCTTCATCTGTACGTGTGTGTGTGTGTGTACCGCCACACACTGTGTATTAAAGGCACAGCTATTGCCTGAAAATGAGAATATAAATATGTCTTTCTCTTCCCTGTTCCCCATGTCCTCCCTTCCTCCTTTGCGTACGGCTGCGAGGGCGAGCCAGGAAGGAGTTGACCTTGCCTGGTGTAATTAAAGTGAAACACCTTGACTTGTCACCATCGCCTCAGACAGCTTAAATCTCCGTAATGTAAATGGGCTGCTGCTGGCACACTGCAAGGCAGCATGGGCTGCGGAGAAGATACAAGCACCGGTGATCCATCTCTGTACTAACATGCCCCTCCTTCCTTCATCCCTTCTCCCCTTGGAGCGGGGGAGGCGACCCCCACCCCCAGCTTGTTGGCCGGCTGCTTTTATTTATTTCATACCCACAGACGGCAGTGTACTTACCTTTAAAAGCAGCACGGTTTCTCGGACATTGCTGGAGAGAGAGGCATGAGGAGACACAAGCAGGTGAGTGGAGTCGGCCTGTATACGACTGACACACGTAGGTCCTTTTATTTTGTTAAATGAAATGATGTTCGTATCATTGGTGATGTTGATTGACAGCATAAAAGCTCCTCTGTCCACTAAATACTCTGCAGTATATGTTGCAGTCTCTTTTTTTATTTATATAAAAAAAATGTCACCTTTATTTAACCAGGTAGGCCAGTTGAGAACAAGTTCTCATTTACAACTGCGGCCTGGCCAAGATAAAGCAAAGCAGTGTGACACAAACAGCAACACAGAGTTACACATAAACAAACATACGGTCAATAACACAATAGAAAAATCTATGTACATTGTGTGCAAATGTAGAAGATTATGAAGGTAAGGCAATAAATAGGCAATGGAGGCAAAATAATTACAATTTAGAATTAACACTGGAGTGATAGATGTGCAGAAGATTATGCGCAAGTAGAGATACTGGGGTACGAAAGAGCAAGAAGATAAATAACAATATGGGGAAGAGGTAGTCGGGTGAGCAATTTACAGATTGGCTGTGTACAGGTACAGTGATCGGTAAGCTGCTCTGACAGCTGATGCTTAAAGTTAGTGAGAGAGATATAAGTCTCCAGCTTCAGGGATTTTTGCAATTAGTTCCAGTCATTGGCAGCAAGAGAACTGGAAGGAACGGCGGCCAAAGGAGGTGTTGGCTTTGGGGATGGCCAGTGAGCTGAGATAATGCGGAGCTATACCTAGCAAAGACTTATAGATGACCTGGAGCCAGTGGGTTTGGCAACGAATATATATAGTGAGGGCCAGCCAAAGAGAGCATACAGGTCGCAGTGGTGGGTAGTATATGGTGCTTTGGAGACAAAACGGATAACACTGTGATTAGACTGCATCCAGTTTGCTGAGTAGAGTGTTGGAGGCTATTTTGTAAATGACATCGCCGAAGTCAAGGATCGGTAGGATAGTCAGTTTTACGAGGGTATGTTTGGCAGCATGAGAGATGGAGGCTTTGTTGCGAAATAGGAAGCCAATTCTAGATTTAATTTTGGATTGGAAATGCTTAATGTGAGTCTGGAAGGAGAGTTTACAGTCTAACCAGACACCTAGGTATTTGCAGTTGTCCACATATTCTAAGTCAGAACCGTCCACAGTAGTGATGCTAGTCGGGCGGGCGGGTGCAGGCAGCAATCGGTTGAAGAGCATGCATTTAGTTTTACTAACATTTAAAAGAAGTTTGAGGCCACGGAAGGAGTGTTGTATGGCATTGAAGCTCGTTTGGAGGTTTGTTTAACACAGTGTCCAAAGAAGTATACAGATGTATACAGAATGGTGTCGTCTGCGTAGAGGTGGATCAGAGACTCACCAGCAGCAAGAGCAACATCATTGATGTATAGAGAGAAAAGAGTCAGCCCAAGAATTTAACCCTGTGGCACCCCCATAGAGACTGACAGAGGTCCGGACAGCAGGCCCTCGATTTGACACACTGAACTCTATCTCAGAAGTAGTTAGTGTACCAGGCGAGGCAGTCATTTGAAAAACCAAGGCTATTGAGTCTGCCTTGAGCGTGGCTACACCCATGACCAGCTCAGAAACCAGATTTCATAGTGGAGAAGGTACGGTGGGATTTGAAATGGTCAGTGATCTGTTTGTTAACTTGGCTTTCGAAGAATTTAGAATGGCAGGGCAGGAAGGATATAGGTCTATAACAGTTTGGGTCTAGAGGGTCTCCCCCTTTGAAGAGGAGGATGACCGCGGCAGCTTTCCAATCTTTGGGGATCTCAGACGATACGAAAGAGAGGTTGAACAGGCTAGTAATAGGAGTTAACAATTTCAGCAGATCAATTTAGAAAGATTGTCTAGCCCAAGATTGTCTAGCCCAGCTGATTTCTGCATTTAGGTGAAGGAGAAGCTGGGGGGGCTTGGGCAAGTTTCTGCAGGGGGTGCTGAGCTGTTAGCCGAGGTAGGGGTAGCCAGGTGGAAAGTATGGCCAGCCATAGAAAAATGATTATTAAAATTATCGATTATCGTAGATTTATTGGTGGTGACAGTGTTTCCTTGTCTCAGTGCAGTGGAAGCTGGGAGGAGGTGCTCTTATTCTCCATGGACTTTAGTGTCCAAAAACTTTTTGGAATTCGTGCTACAGGATGCAAATTTCTGTTTGAAAAATCTAGCCTTAGCTTTCCTAACTGACTGTGTAAATTAGTTCCTAAAAAGTTGCATATTGCGGGGGCTATTCGATGCTAAAGCAGAACGCCATAGGATGTTTTTGTGCTGGTCAAGGGCAGTCAAGTCTGGGGTGAACCAAGTGCTATATCTGTTCTTAGTTCTACATTTTTTGAACGGGGCATGCTTATATAAGATGGTGAGGAAAGCACTTTTAAAGAGGAACCAAACATCCTCTACTGATGGGATGAGGTCAATATCCTTAGAAAGACCTGCTCGCTGAAGTGTTTTAGGAGCGTTTGAAAGTGATGAGGGGTGGTCATTTGACCCATTATGGATGATGACAATGAGGCAGTAATCGCTGAGATCCTGGTTAAAGACAGCAGAGGTGTATTTAGAGGGCAAGTTGGTCAGGATGATATCTATGAGGGTGCCCATATGGTTACGGATTTTGGGTTGTATCTGGTAGGTTCCTTGATAAGATGTATGAGATTGCGGTCATGTAGCTTAGATTGTAGGATGGCCTGGGTGTTAAGCATATCCCAGTTTAGGTCACCTAACAGTACAAACTCTGAAGATAGATGGATCAATCAATTCACATATGGTGTCCAGGGCAAGCTGGGGGTTGAGTGGGGTCTATTACAAGCAGCAATGGTGAGAGACTTGTTTCTGGAAAGGTAGATTTTTTAAAGTAGAAGCTCAAATTGTTTGTGCACAGACCTGGATAGTATGACAGAACTCTGCAGGCTATCTCTGCAGTAGATTGCACCCTGCCCCCTTTGGCAGTTCTATAAATATTGTAGTTGGGGATGGACATTTCAGGATTTTTGGTGGCCTTCCTAAGCCAGGATTCAGACACGACTAGGACATCAGGGTTGGCGATGTGTGCTAAAGCAGTGAATAAAACAAACTTAGGGAGGAGTCTTCTCATGTTAACATGCATGAAACCAAGGCTTTTACAGTTACAGAAGTCAACAAATGAGAGTGCCAGGGGAATGGAAGTGGTGCTGGGGGCTGCAGGGCCTGGGTTAACCTTTACATCACCAGAGGAACAGAGGAGGAGTAGGATACGGGTATGGTTAAAGGCTATGAGAACTGGTCGTCTTGTGAGTTCAGAACAGAGAGTAAAAGGAGCAGATTTCTGGGCGTGGAAGAATAGAATAGGCATAATGTACAGACAAGGGTATGGTAGGATGTGAGTACAGTGGAGGTAAACCTAGGCATTGAGTGATGATGAGAGAGACTTTGTCTCTAGAAGCACCAGTTAAGCCAAGTGATCATAGCAGAGTGATCGTTGCAGTAGGTGAGTCAGGGTGGAGATTCAGTAGTCACTACTTCATTAGGCAAGCTGGAGACACAGCGATTCAGACAGCTAGCGGGCCGGGGCTAGCAGATGGGCCTTCGGCGACGTCGCAATGGAAGAGCCTGTTGAAACCACCTCGGACCGTTATGTCGGCAGACTAGTCTTGATGGATCGGCGGGGCTCCGTGTCAGCAGTAAAGGGTCCAGACCAATTGGCAAAGAGATATTGTAGCCCAAGAATTAGCTGGTTGACCTCTTTGGCTAGCCGGGAGATGGGTCTAACTCGAGGCTAGCTCAAGGCTAAGTGGTGCTTTGCTTCGGGACAGAGACGTTAGCCAGGTGTAGCCACTCAGATTGCAGCTAGCTAGCTGTGATGATCCAGTGTATCCGGTTGATCCGGAATCCGGAGATGTGGTAGAGAAAAAAGTCTGATATGCTCTGGGTTGATATCGCACTGATGGCTGATGTCCGAGTTAACGGTGAAGACCGCTAGCAGTGGCTAACTGACTACTAGCTAGTAGCTAGGCGGGTGGCAGGAGAGTATATTCAGTCCGTAGATGGAAAGTGAGATTAAAATATACAGTATACGAAATATATACAAAAAAAGCGAAGAAAATTATATTTACACGGGACAAGACAAAGCACGCGTCCGACTGCTACGCCATCTTGTAACCTCTAATGTATGTACATAAGGTCTGGACTGAGTTACCATGACTTCTAATAGAGGGTAGGACATTATCTCCTTGATAAAGTGTCTCTTCGTCCCATATGTCATACCATCTATTACAAGTCATGGTAACTCAGTCAAGACTGCCTGCTGCCCCAAAATAGAGCCAAGCTAAACTCCAAACTCATTTGCAGTTTGGGGAACCCGGGACCGCCTGGAACAACGACAGAAGCCATGCTTGAGCTGGTGCCAACATCACCAGCCCTGAATGCACTGGGGTGGCATGTGAAAGAATGCTTTGTGGCCCCCAGTGCCAACTTAACCAGTTGCTGAAGCTCTGTGCCAGGCCTTTCCCTCCCTCTGTCTCTGCCCTGCCTAGGCAGCGGACAGCGTGACAGAAGCCAGACACCCTTCATGTGTCTGCACCAGGCAGTGAGCCCTCTTACCCTGACCCCTGGGGCGTATGCTGGTGCTGCCTGCTACCATGCCAGGGCTGTGGGGGTCATGCCAGGCTGAGGATATGTCCCTCAGCACAACATAGGCACATAGGCACTCCTCGCTGTCCTCAGAGGGACCCGGGCAGGGTTGGCGGGTTGGCATGGCTGCGCCAACACAACAGGGATTTAGCCTGGCAGAGAGCTCCATGTCTCTCTCGCTCTCTCTCTGTCTCAATCTGTCTGTCCCTCTCTCGCTCTCTTCCCCTCCAGTCATTCTCATATTGGGCCCATGTCTCATTTATTTCCCTCTGCTGTAGACTGTAGATGAACGACCACCTGTGATCATTTCCATCTCAGGCATGTGGAGGTCTGTTTGTACATGTTCTCACTTCCCTTCTACCTTTCTCTCGTTGGCACCCTCTATCACTTTCTTTTACATTCATATGATTGCACTTTGTAACGCTTTGGAACACTTGCAATTAATTGGAACATTTTGTTCATCTGTATTCCCTTTCCCTTTTGTTTATTTACAAGGCTAATCTGCTTTTTGGGCTGGCAGATTAACAACAACAACAGACTATGTCATAGTGGTGCAAGGGATGTCAAATGAAATACATTTGATTTGATTTGACATCCAGTGCTCCACTCCACTAGTCATGTCTGGTAATCATCTACTGTAAAATGTAACGATTTTCCACCTATCCACACATACAAACATTCAAATGATGATGGACATCATCGACAAGAAAACAGATGCCAAAGAAAGTTGTCTGAGGAGTTTACACTGTCGATGTACAGGTATATTTTCCTTTACCAAACGATCCACTGCACTGCCTGATTGTGCACATTACCGTCGTATTACAGCACTGGTCTGGTTTTGTCAATATGACAACATAGAGTCGCAATAGGAAAACACACTTATTGTGATGGACAACTTTCACTGTGAGGTTCAGCATGCCAATGTGTTCAGTGTGTCATGTGCCAGCAGGCTCACCGACGGGGTCTGTGGAAAAGGTAGCGATGGAACACGTGGGAGGGAGGGAAAAATGGTACTGTAATGGACTCAGGTGGGCCGGATGTTTGGGCCTTGTTGGCATTTGAGAAAAGGGAGAACACGCAGAGAAAGGGGAGAATAGGGAGAACAAGCAGAGAAAAGGGAGAAAAGGGAGAACAAGCCGAGAGAAGGGAGAAATGGGAGAACAAGCAGAGAAAAGGGAGAACACCAGAGAGAAGGGAGAACAAGCAGAGAGAAGGGAGAAAAGGTAGAACAAGCAGAGAAAAGGGAGAACAATCAGAGAGAAGGGAGAAAAGGGAGAACAAGCAGAGAGAAGGGAGAAAAGGGAGAACAAGCAGAGAAAAGGGAGAACAAGCTGAGAGAAGGGAGAACAAGCTGAGAGAAGGGAGAAAAGGGAGAACAAGCAGAGAGAAGGGAGAAAAGGGAGAACAAGCAGAGAGAAGGGAGAACAAGTTGAGAGAAGGGAGAACAAGCCGAGAGAAGGGAAAAAAGGGAGAACAAGCAGAGAGAAGGGAGAAAAGGCAGAACAAGCAGAGAGAAGGGGGAAAAGGGAGAACAAGCAGAGAGAAGGGAGAAAAGGGAGAACAAGCAGAGAAACGGGAGAACAAGCTGAGAGAAGGGAGAAAAGGCAGAACAAGCAGAGAGAAGGGGGAAAAGGGAGAACAAGCAGAGAGAAGGGAGAAAAGGCAGAACAAGCAGAGAGAAGGGGGAAAAGGCAGAACAAGCAGAGAGAAGGGGGAAAAGGGAGAACAAGCAGAGAGAAGGGAGAAAAGGGAGAACAAGCAGAGAAACGGGAGAACAAGCTGAGAGAAGGGAGAAAAGGGAGAACAAGCAGAGAGAAGGGAGAAAAGGAGAACAAGCTGAGAGAAGGGAGAAAAGGAGAACAAGCAGAGAAAAGGGAGAACAAGCTGAGAGAAGGGAGAAAATGGAGAACAAGCTGAGAGAAGGGAGAAAAGGGAGAACAAGCAGAGAAATGGGAGAACAAGCTGAGAGAAGGGAGAAAAGGGAGAACAAGCAGAGAAAAGGGAGAACAAGCAGAGAGAAGGGAGAAAAGGGAGAACAAGCAGAGAAAAGGGAGAACAAGCAGAGAGAAGGGAGAAAAGGGAGAACAAGCAGAGAGAAGGGAGAAAATGGAGAACAAGCAGAGAGAAGGGAGAAAAGGGAGAACAAGCAGAGAGAAGGGAGAAAAGGGAGAACAAGCAGAGAAAAGGGAGAACAAGCAGAGAGAAGGGAGAAAAGGGAGAACAAGCAGAGAAAAGGGAGAACAAGCTGAGAGAAGGGAGAAAAGGGAGAACAAGCAGAGAAAAGGGAGAACAAGCTGAGAGAAGGGAGAAAAGGGAGAACAAGCAGAGAGAAGGGAGAAAAGGGAGAACAAGCTGAGAGAAGGGAGAACAAGCAGAGAAAAGGGAGAACAAGCTGAGAGAAGGGAGAAAAGGGAGAACAAGCAGAGAAAAGGAGAACACCAGAGAGAAGGGAGAACAAGCAGAGAGAAGGGAGAAAAGGAGAACAAGCAGAGAAAAGGAGAACAATCAGAGAGAAGGGAGAAAAGGGAGAACAAGCAGAGAGAAGGGAGAAAAGGGAGAACAAGCAGAGAAAAGGGAGAACAAGCTGAGAGAAGGGAGAACAAGCTGAGAGAAGGGAGAAAAGGGAGAACAAGCAGAGAGAAGGGAGAAAAGGGAGAACAAGCAGAGAGAAGGGAGAAAAGGGAGAACAAGCAGAGAAAAGGGAGAACAAGCTGAGAGAAGGGAGAAAAGGGAGAACAAGCAGAGAAAAGGGAGAACACCAGAGAGAAGGGAGAACAAGCAGAGAGAAGGGAGAAAAGGTAGAACAAGCAGAGAAAAGGGAGAACAATCAGAGAGAAGGGAGAAAAGGGAGAACAAGCAGAGAGAAGGGAGAAAAGGGAGAACAAGCAGAGAAAAGGGAGAACAAGCTGAGAGAAGGGAGAACAAGCTGAGAGAAGGGAGAAAAGGGAGAACAAGCAGAGAGAAGGGAGAAAAGGGAGAACAAGCAGAGAGAAGGGAGAACAAGTTGAGAGAAGGGAGAACAAGCCGAGAGAAGGGAAAAAAGGGAGAACAAGCAGAGAGAAGGGAGAAAAGGCAGAACAAGCAGAGAGAAGGGGAAAAGGGAGAACAAGCAGAGAGAAGGAGAAAAGGGAGAACAAGCAGAGAAAAGGGAGAACAAGCTGAGAGAAGGGAGAAAAGGCAGAACAAGCAGAGAGAAGGGGGAAAAGGGAGAACAAGCAGAGAGAAGGGAGAAAAGGCAGAACAAGCAGAGAGAAGGGGGAAAAGGCAGAACAAGCAGAGAGAAGGGGGAAAAGGGAGAACAAGCAGAGAGAAGGGAGAAAAGGGAGAACAAGCAGAGAAACGGGAGAACAAGCTGAGAGAAGGGAGAAAAGGGAGAACAAGCAGAGAGAAGGGAGAAAAGGGAGAACAAGCTGAGAGAAGGGAGAAAAGGGAGAACAAGCAGAGAAAAGGGAGAACAAGCTGAGAGAAGGGAGAAAATGGAGAACAAGCTGAGAGAAGGGAGAAAAGGGAGAACAAGCAGAGAAATGGGAGAACAAGCTGAGAGAAGGGAGAAAAGGGAGAACAAGCAGAGAAAAGGGAGAACAAGCAGAGAGAAGGGAGAAAAGGGAGAACAAGCAGAGAAAAGGGAGAACAAGCAGAGAGAAGGAGAAAAGGAGAACAAGCAGAGAGAAGGGAGAAAATGGAGAACAAGCAGAGAGAAGGAGAAAAGGAGAACAAGCAGAGAGAAGGGAGAAAAGGAGAACAAGCAGAGAAAAGGGAGAACAAGCAGAGAGAGGAGAAAAGGGAGAACAAGCAGAGAAAAGGAGAACAAGCAGAGAGAAGGGAGAAAAGGGAGAACAAGCAGAGAAAAGGAGAACAAGCTGAGAGAAGGGAGAAAAGGAGAACAAGCAGAGAGAAGGGAGAAAAGGAGAACAAGAGAGAAGGGAGAACAAGCAGAGAAAAGGAGAACAAGCTGAGAGAAGGGAGAAAAGGGAGAACAAGCAGAGAGAAGGGAGAAAAGGGAGAACAAGCAGAGAAAAGGGAGAACAAGCTGAGAGAAGGGAGAAAAGGGAGAACAAGCAGAGAAAAGGGAGAACAAGCAGAGAGAATGGAGAAAAGGGAGAACAAGCAGAGAGAAGGGAGAAAAGGGAGAACAAGCAGAGAAAAGGGAGAACAAGCTGAGAGAAGGGAGAAAAGTGAGAACAAGCAGATAAAAGGGAGAACAAGCTGAGAGAAGGGAGAAAAGGGAGAACAAGCAGAGAAAAGGGAGAACAAGCTGAGAGAAGGGAGAAAAGGGAGAACAAGCAGAGAGAAGGGAGAAAAGGGAGAACAAGCTGAGAGAAGGGAGAAAAGGGAGAACAAGCAGAGAAAAGGGAGAACAAGCTGAGAGAAGGGAGAAAAGGGAGAACAAGCTGAGAGAAGGGAGAAAAGGGAGAACAAGCAGAGAAAAGGGAGAACATGCAGAGAGAAGGGAGAAAAGGTAGAACAAGCAGAGAGAAGGGAGAACAAGCAGAGAGAAGGGAGAAAAGGGAGAACAAGCAGAGAGAAGGGAGAAAAGGGAGAACAAGCAGAGAAAAGGGAGAACAAGCTGAGAGAAGGGAGAAAAGGGAGAACAAGCAGAGAGAAGGGAGAACAAGCAGAGAGAAAGGAGAACAATCAGAGAAAAGGGAGAACAAGCAGAGAAAAGGGAGAACAAGCAGAGAGAAGGGAGAACAAGCAGAGAGAAGGGAGAACAAGCAGAGAGAAGGAGAACAAGCAGAGAGAAGGAGAACAAGCAGAGAGAAGGGAGAAAAGGGAGAACAAGCAGAGAGAAGGGAGAAAAGGAGATCAAGCAGAGAGAAGGGAGAAAAGGGAGAACAAGCAGAGAGAAGGGAGAAAAGGAAGAACAATCAGAGAGAAGGGAGAAAAGGGAGAACAAGCAGAGAGAAGGGAGAAAAGGGAGAACAATCAGAGAAAAGGGAGAACAAGCAGAGAAAAGGGAGAACAAGCAGAGAGAAAGAAGAACAATCAGAGAAAAGGGAGAACAAGCAGAGAAAAGGGAGAACAAGCAGAGAGAAGGGAGAACAAGCAGAGAGAAGGGAGAACAAGCAGAGAGAAGGGAGAAAAGGGAGAACAAGCAGAGAGAGGGGAGAAAAGGGAGAACAAGCAGAGAGAAGGGAGAAAAGGAAGAACAAGCAGAGAGAAGGGAGAACAAGCAGAGAAAAGGGAGAACAAGCAGAGAGAAGGGAGAAAAGGGAGAACAAGCAGAGAGAGGGGAGAAAAGGAGAGAGAAAGGGAGAACAAGCAGAGAGAATGGAGAAAAGGAGAACAAGCAGAGAGAAGGGAGAAAAGGAGAACAAGCAGAGAAAAGGGAGAACAAGCTGAGAGAAGAGAAAAGAGAACAAGCAGATAAAAGGGAGAACAAGCTGAGAGAAGGGAGAAAAGGGAGAACAAGCAGAGAAAAGGGAGAACAAGCTGAGAGAAGGGAGAAAAGGGAGAACAAGCAGAGAGAAGGGAGAAAAGGGAGAACAAGCTGAGAGAAGGGAGAAAAGGGAGAACAAGCAGAGAAAAGGGAGAACAAGCTGAGAGAAGGGAGAAAAGGGAGAACAAGCTGAGAGAAGGGAGAAAAGGGAGAACAAGCAGAGAAAAGGGAGAACATGCAGAGAGAAGGGAGAAAAGGTAGAACAAGCAGAGAGAAGGGAGAACAAGCAGAGAGAAGGGAGAAAAGGGAGAACAAGCAGAGAGAAGGGAGAAAAGGGAGAACAAGCAGAGAAAAGGGAGAACAAGCTGAGAGAAGGGAGAAAAGGGAGAACAAGCAGAGAGAAGGGAGAACAAGCAGAGAGAAAGGAGAACAATCAGAGAAAAGGAGGCAGAGAAAAGGGAGAACAAAAGAGAAGGGAGAACAAGCAGAGAGAAGGGAGAACAAGCAGAGAGAAGGGAGAACAAGCAGAGAGAAGGGAGAACAAGCAGAGAGAAGGAGAACAAGCAGAGAAAAAGAAAATGGAGAACAAGCAGAGAGAAGGGAGAAAAGGGAGAACAAGCAGAGAGAAGGGAGAAAAGGAGAACAAGCAGAGAAAAGGGAGGCAGAGAACAAAAAGAGACAAGCAGAGAAAAGGAGAACAAGCTGAGAGAAGAGAAAAGGGAGAACAAGCAGAGAAAAGAACAAGCTGAGAGAAGGGAGAAAAGGGAGAACAAGCAGAGAAGGGAGAAAAGGAGAACAAGCTGAGAGAAGGGAGAACAAGCAGAGAAAAGGAGAACAAGCTGAGAGAAGAGAAAAGGAGAACAAGCTGAGAGAAGGGAGAAAAGGGAGAACAAGCAGAGAAAAGGAGAGGAGAAAAGGAGAAAAGCAGAGAAAAAGCAAGCAGAGAGAAGGGAGAAAAGGAGAACAAGCAGAGAAAGGGAGAAAAGGAGAACAAGCAGAGAAAAGGAGAAAAGCTGAGAGAGAACAAGTGAGAACAGAGATAAAAGGGAGAACAAGCAGAGAGAAGGAGAAAAGGGAGAAACAAGAAAAGGAGAAAAGGAGAACAAGCAGAGAGAAGGGAGAAAAGGGAGAACAAGCTGAGAGAAGGGAGAAAAGGAGAACAAGCTGAGAGAAGGGAGGGAGAACAAGCAGAGAAATGGGAGAAACAATCAGAGAAAAGGGAGAACAAGCAGAGAAAAGGGAGAACAAGCAGAGAGAAGGAGAGAGAACAAAGGGAGAACAAGCAGAGAGAAGGAGAAAAGGAGAACAAGCAGAGAAAAGGGAGAACAAGCAGAGAGAAGGGAGAAAAGGAGAACAAGCAGAGAGAAGGAGAAAAGGGAGAACAAGCAGAGAAAAGGGAGAACAAGCAGAGAGAAGGGAGAGGGAGAACAAGCAGAGAAAAGGAGAACAAGCAGAGAGAAGGAGAAAAGGAGAACAAGCAGAGAAAAGGAGAACAAGCTGAGAGAAGGGAGAAAAGGGAGAACAACAAGCAGAAGGAGAAAAGGGAGAACAAGCTGAGAGAAGGAGAAAAGCAGAGAAAAGGGAGAACAAGCTGAGAGAAGGGAGAAAAGGGAGAACAAGCTGAGAGAAGGGAGAAAAGGGAGAACAAGCAGAGAAAAGGGAGAACAAGCTGAGAGAAGGGAGAAAAGGGAGAACAAGCAGAGAAAAGGGAGAACAAGCAGAATGGAGAAAAGGGAGAACAAGCAGAGAGAAGGGAGAAAAGGAGAACAAGCAGAGAAAAGGGAGAACAAGCTGAGAGAGAAGGGAGAAAAGGGAGAACAAGCTGAGAGAAGGGAGAAAAGGGAGAACAAGAGAAAAGGAGAACAAGCTGAGAGAAGGGAGAAAAGGAGAACAAGCAGAGAGAGAGAAAAGGGGAGAAAAGGGAGAAAAAGAACAAGCAGAGAAAAGGGAGAACAAGCTGAGAGAAGGAGAAAAGGAGAACAAGCTGAGAGAAGGGAGAAAAGGAGAACAAGCAGAGAAAAGGGAGAACATGCAGAGAGAAGGGAGAAAAGGAGAACAAGCAGAGAGAAGGAGAACAAGCAGAGAGAAGGAGAAAAGGGAGAACAAGCAGAGAGAAGGAGAAAAGGGAGAACAAGCAGAGAAAAGGAGAACAAGCTGAGAGAAGGGAGAAAAGGGAGAACAAGCAGAGAGAAGGAGAACAAGCAGAGAGAAAGGAGAACAATCAGAGAAAAGGGAGAACAAGCAGAGAAAAGGGAGAACAAGCAGAGAGAAGGAGAACAAGCAGAGAGAAGGGAGAACAAGCAGAGAGAAGGGAGAACAAGCAGGGAGAACAAGCAGAGAGAAGGGAGAACAAGCAGAGAAAAGGAGAACAAGCAGAGAGAAGGGAGAAAAGGAGAACAAGCAGAGAGAAGGAGAAAAGGAGAACAAGCAGAGAGAAGGAGAAAAGGAAGAACAATCAGAGAGAAGGAGAAAAGGAGAACAAGCAGAGAGAAGGAGAAAAGGGAGAACAATCAGAGAAAAGGGAGAACAAGCAGAGAAAAGGGAGAACAAGCAGAGAGAAAGAACAATCAGAGAAAAGGGAGAACAAGCAGAGAAAAGGAGAACAAGCAGAGAGAAGGAGAACAAGCAGAAGAAGGGAGAACAAGCAGAGAGGGAGAAAAGGAGAACAAGCAGAGAGAGGGGAGAAAAGGGAGAACAAGCAGAGAGAAGGGAGAAAAGGAGAACAAGCAGAGAGAAGGGAGGCAGAGAAAAGGAGAACAAGAAGGGAAAAGGGAGAACAAGCAGAGAGAAGGGAGAAACAAGCAGAGAAAAGGAGAACAAGCAGAGAGAATGGAGAAAAGGGAGAACAAGCAGAAAAGGGAGAACAAGCAGAGAAAAGGAGAACAAGCTGAGAGAAGGGAGAAAAGTGAGAACAAGCAGATAAAGGGGAGAACAAGCAGAGAGAAGGGAGAAAAGGGAGAACAAGCAGAGAGAAGGGAGAAAAGGAGAACAAGCAGAGAGAAGGGAGAAAAGGAGAACAAGCTGAGAGAAGGAGAAAAGGAGAACAAGCAGAGAAAAGGGAGAACAAGCTGAGAGAAGGGAGAAAAGGGAGAACAAGAGAGAAGGGAGAAAGGGAGAACAAGCAGAGAAAAGGGAGAACATGCAGAGAGAAGGAGAAAAGGTAGAACAAGCAGAGAGAAGGGAGAACAAGCAGAGAGAAGGAGAAAAGGGAGAACAAGCAGAGAGAAGGGAGAAAAGGGAGAACAAGCAGAGAAAAGGGGAGAACAAGCTGAGAGAAGGGAGAAAAGGGAGAACAAGCAGAGAGAAGGGAGAACAAGCAGAGAGAAAGGAGAACAATCAGAGAAAAGGAGAACAAGCAGAGAGAAAAGGAGAACAAGCAGAGAGAAGGAGAACAAGCAGAGAGAAGGAGAACAAGCAGAGAGAAGGAGAACAAGCAGAGAGAAGGGAGAACAAGCAGAGAGAAGGGAGAACAAGAAGGGAGAAAATGGAGAACAAGCAGAGAGAAGAGGGAAAAGGAGAACAAGCAGAGAGAAGGAGAAAAGGGAGAAACAGAGAAAAGGGAGAACAAGCAGAGAGAAGGGAGAAAAGAACAAGCAGAGAAAAGGGAGAACAAGCTGAGAGAAGGGAGAAAAGGAGAACAAAGAGAAAAGGAGAACAAGCTGAGAGAAGGGAGAAAAGGGAGAACAAGCAGAGAGAAGGGAGAAAAGGGAGAACAAGCAGAGAGAAGGGAGAACAAGCAGAGAAAAGGAGAACAAGCTGAGAGAAGGGAAAAGGGAGAACAAGCAGAGGAGAAAAGGGAGAACAAGCAGAGAAAAGGAGAACAAGCTGAGAGAAGGGAGAAAAGGGAGAACAAGCAGAGAAAAAGGGAGAACAAGCAGAGAAGGGAGAAAAGGAGAACAAGCAGAGAAAAGGGAGAACAAGCTGAGAGAAGGAGAAAAGGGAGAACAAGCAGATAAAAGGAGAAGGGAGAAAAGGGAGAACAAGCAGAGAAAAGGGAGAAAAGCTGAGAGGAGAAAAGGAGAACAAGCAGAGAGAAGGGAGAAAAGGGAGAACAAGCTGAGAGAAGAGAAAAGGAGAACAAGCAGAGAAAAGGGAGAACAAGCTGAGAGAGAAGGAGAAAAGGGAGAACAAGCTGAGAGAAGGGAGAACAAGCAGAGAAAAGGGAGAACATGCAGAGAGAAGGAGAAAAGGTAGAACAAGCAGAGAGAAGGAGAACAAGCAGAGAGAAGGGAGAAAAGGGAGAACAAGCAGAGAGAAGGGAGAAAAGGGAGAACAAGCAGAGAAAAGGGAGAACAAGCTGAGAGAAGGGAGAAAAGGAGAACAAGCAGAGAGAAGGGAGAACAAGCAGAGAGAAAGGAGAACAATCAGAGAAAAGGGAGAACAAGCAGAGAAAAGGAGAACAAGCAGAGAGAAGGGAGAACAAGCAGAGAGAAGGGAGAACAAGCAGAGAGAAGGAGAACAAGCAGAGAGAAGGAGAACAAGCAGAGAGAAGGAGAACAAGCAGAGAAAAGGGAGAACAAGCAGAGAGAAGGGAGAAAAGGGAGATCAAGCAGAGAGAAGGGAGAAAAGGGAGAACAAGCAGAGAGAAGGGAGAAAAGGAAGAACAAGCAGAGAGAAGGGAGAAAAGGGAGAACAAGCAGAGAGAAGGGAGAAAAGGGAGAACAATCAGAGAAAAGGGAGAACAAGCAGAGAAAAGGGAGAACAAGCAGAGAGAAAGAAGAACAATCAGAGAAAAGGGAGAACAAGCAGAGAAAAGGGAGAACAAGCAGAGAGAAGGAGAACAAGCAGAGAGAAGGGAGAACAAGCAGAGAGAAGGGAGAAAAGGGAGAACAAGCAGAGAGAAGGGGAGAAAAGGAGAACAAGCAGAGAAGAGAAAAGGAACAAGAGAAAAGGAGAACAAGCAGAGAAAAGGGAGAACAAGCAGAGAGAAGAGGGAGAAAAGGAGAACAAGCAGAAGAGGGGAGAAAAGGGAGGAGAAAAGGAGAACAAGCAGAGAGAAGGAGAAAAGGAGAACAAGCAGAAGAATGGAGAAAAGGAGAACAAGCAGAGAAAAGGGAGAAAAGCTGGGAGAACAAGGAGAAAAGGAGAACAAGCTGAGAGAAGGGAGAAAAGAGGAGAAAAGGAGAACAAGCTGAGAGAAGGGAGAAAAGGAGAACAAGCAGAGAGAAGGGAGAAAAGGAGAACAAGCTGAGAGAAGGGAGAAAAGGGAGAACAAGCAGAGAAAAGGGAGAACAAGAGAAGGGAGAAAAGGAGAACAAGCTGAGAGAAGGGAGAAAAGGGAGAACAAGCAGAGAAAAGGAGAACATGCAGAGAGAAGGGAGAAAAGGTAGAACAAGAAAAGGAGAACAAGCAGAGAGAAGGAGAAAAGGAGAACAAGCAGAGAAAAGGGGAGAAACAAGCAGAGAGAAGGGAGAAAAGGAGAACAAGCAGAGAGAAGGGAGAAAAGCAGAGAGAAGGAGAACAAGGAGAAAAGGGAGAACAAGCAGAGAGAAGGAGAAAAGGAGAACAAGCAGAGAGAAGAGAAAAGGGAGAACAAGCTGAGAGAAGAGAGAAAAAGGAGAACAAGCAGAGAAGGAGAAAAGGGAGAACAAGCAGAGAGAAGGAGAAAAGGAGAACAAGCAGAGAAAAGGGAGAACAAGCAGAGAGAAGGAGAAAAGGGAGAACAAGCTGAGAGAAGGGAGAAAAGGGAGAACAAGCAGAGAAAAGGGAGAACATGCAGAGAGAAGGGAGAAAAGGTAGAACAAGCAGAGAGAAGGGAGAACAAGCAGAGAGAAGGAGAAAAGGAGAACAAGCAGAGAGAAGGGAGAAAAGGGAGAACAAGCAGAGAAAAGGAGAACAAGCTGAGAGAAGGAGAAAAGGGAGAACAAGCAGAGAGAAGGAGAACAAGCAGAGAGAAAGGAGAACAATCAGAGAAAAGGAGAACAAGCAGAGAAAAGGAGAACAAGCAGAGAGAAGGGAGAACAAGCAGAGAGAAGGGAGAACAAGCAGAGAGAAGGAGAACAAGCAGAGAGAAGGAGAACAAGCAGAGAGAAGGGAGAACAAGCAGAGAAAAGGAGAACAAGCAGAGAGAAGGGAGAAAAGGGAGATCAAGCAGAGAGAAGGGAGAAAAGGGAGAACAAGCAGAGAGAAGGGAGAAAAGGAAGAACAAGCAGAGAGAAGGGAGAAAAGGGAGAACAAGCAGAGAGAAGGGAGAAAAGGGAGAACAATCAGAGAAAAGGGAGAACAAGCAGAGAAAAGGGAGAACAAGCAGAGAGAAAGAAGAACAATCAGAGAAAAGGGAGAACAAGCAGAGAAAAGGGAGAACAAGCAGAGAGAAGGGAGAACAAGCAGAGAGAAGGGAGAACAAGCAGAGAAAAGGGAGAACAAGCAGAGAGAAGGGAGAAAAGGGAGAACAAGCAGAGCGAGGGGAGAAAAGGGAGAACAAGCAGAGAGAAGGGAGAAAAGGAAGAACAAGCAGAGAGAAGGGAGAAAAGGGAGAACAAGCAGAGAGAAGGGAGAAAAGGGAGAACAATCAGAGAAAAGGGAGAACAAGCAGAGAAAAGGGAGAACAAGCAGAGAGAAGGGAGAACAAGCAGAGAGAAGGAGAACAATCAGAGAAAAAGGAGAACAATCAGAGAAAAGGGAGAACAATCAGAGAGAAGGGAGAAAAGGGAGAACAAGCAGAGAAAAGGAGAACAAGCAGAGAGAAGGGAGAAAAGGGAGAACAAGCAGAGAAAAGGGAGAACAAGCAGAGAAAAGGGAGAACAAGCAGAGAGAAGGAGAACAAGCAGAGAGAAGGGAGAACAATCAGAGAAAAGGGAGAACAATCAGAGAAAAGGAGAACAATCAGAGAGAAGGGAGAAAAGGAGAACAAGCAGAGAAAAGGAGAACAAGCAGAGAGAAGGAGAAAAGGAGAACAAGCAGACAGAAGGGAGAAAAGGGAGAACAAGCAGAGAGAAGGGAGAAAAGGGAGAACAAGCAGAGAAAAGGGAGAACAAGCTGAGAGAAGGGAGAAAAGGGAGAACAAGCAGAGAGAAGGGAGAAAAGGGAGAACAAGCTGAGAGAAGGAGAAAAGGAGAACAAGCAGAGAAAAGGGAGAACAAGCTGAGAGAAGGGAGAAAAGGGAGAACAAGCTGAGAGAAGGGAGAAAAGGGAGAACAAGCAGAGAAAAGGGAGAACAAGCTGAGAGAAGGGAGAAAAGGGAGAACAAGCAGAGAGAAGGGAGAAAAGGGAGAACAAGCAGAGAGAAGGGAGAAAAGGGAGAACAAGCAGAGAGAAGGAGAAAAGGGAGAACAAGCAGAGAGAAGGAGAAAAGGGAGAACAAGCAGAGAGAAGGAGAAAAGGAGAACAAGCAGAGAGAAGGGAGAACAATCAGAGAAAAGGGAGAACAATCAGAGAAAAGGGAGAACAATCAGAGAGAAGGGAGAAAAGGGAGAACAAGCAGAGAAAAGGGAGAACAAGCAGAGAGAAGGAGAAAAGGGAGAACAAAGCAGAGAAAAGGGAGAACAAGCAGAGAAAAGGGAGAACAAGCAGAGAGAAGGAGAACAAGCAGAGAGAAGGGAGAACAATCAGAGAAAAGGGAGAACAATCAGAGAAAAGGAGAACAATCAGAGAGAAGGAGAAAAGGGAGAACAAGCAGAGAAAAGGAGAACAAGCAGAGAGAAGGGAGAAAAGGAGAACAAGCAGAGAGAAGGGAGAAAAGGGAGAACAAGCAGAGAGAAGGGAGAAAAGGGAGAACAAGCAGAGAAAAGGAGAACAAGCTGAGAGAAGGGAGAAAAGGGAGAACAAGCAGAGAGAAGGGAGAAAAGGGAGAACAAGCTGAGAGAAGGGAGAAAAGGAGAACAAGCAGAGAAAAGGAGAACAAGCTGAGAGAAGGGAGAAAAGGGAGAACAAGCTGAGAGAAGGGAGAAAAGGGAGAACAAGCAGAGAAAAGGGAGAACAAGCTGAGAGAAGGAGAAAAGGAGAACAAGCAGAGAGAAGGGAGAAAAGGGAGAACAAGCAGAGAGAAGGGAGAAAAGGGAGAACAAGCAGAGAGAAGGGAGAAAAGGGAGAACAAGCAGAGAGAAGGGAGAAAAGGGAGAACAAGCAGAGAGAAGGGAGAAAAGGGAGAACAAGCAGAGAAAAGGGAGAACATGCAGAGAGAAGGGAGAAAAGGTAGAACAAGCAGAGAGAAGGGAGAACAATCAGAGAGAAGGGAGAAAAGGGAGAACAAGCAGAGAGAAGGGAGAAAAGGGAGAACAAGCAGAGAAAAGGGAGAACAAGCTGAGAGAAGGGAGAAAAGGGAGAACAAGCAGAGAGAAGGGAGAACAAGCAGAGAGAAAGGAGAACAATCAGAGAAAAGGGAGAACAAGCAGAGAAAAGGGAGAACAAGCAGAGAGAAGGGAGAACAAGCAGAGAGAAGGGAGAACAAGCAGAGAGAAGGGAGAACAAGCAGAGAGAAGGGAGAACAAGCAGAGAGAAGGGAGAACAAGCAGAGAAAAGGGAGAACAAGCAGAGAGAAGGGAGAAAAGGGAGATCAAGCAGAGAGAAGGGAGAAAAGGGAGAACAAGCAGAGAGAAGGGAGAAAAGGAAGAACAAGCAGAGAGAAGGGAGAAAAGGGAGAACAAGCAGAGAGAAGGGAGAAAAGGGAGAACAATCAGAGAAAAGGGAGAACAAGCAGAGAAAAGGGAGAACAAGCAGAGAGAAAGAAGAACAATCAGAGAAAAGGGAGAACAAGCAGAGAAAAGGAGAACAAGCAGAGAGAAGGAGAACAAGCAGAGAGAAGGGAGAACAAGCAGAGAGAAGGGAGAAAAGGGAGAACAAGCAGAGAGAAGGAGAAAAGGAGAACAAGCTGAGAGAAGGGAGAAAAGGGAGAACAAGCAGAGAAAAGGAGAACAAGCTGAGAGAAGGGAGAAAAGGGAGAACAAGCTGAGAGAAGGGAGAAAAGGAGAACAAGCAGAGAAAAGGAGAACAAGCTGAGAGAAGGGAGAAAAGGGAGAACAAGCAGAGAGAAGGAGAAAAGGAGAACAAGCAGAGAGAAGGGAGAAAAGGGAGAACAAGCAGAGAGAAGGGAGAAAGGGAGAACAAGCAGAGAGAAGGGAGAAAAGGAGAACAAGCAGAGAGAAGGGAGAAAAGGGAGAACAAGCAGAGAAAAGGGAGAACATGCAGAGAGAAGGGAGAAAAGGTAGAACAAGCAGAGAGAAGGGAGAACAATCAGAGAGAAGGGAGAAAAGGGAGAACAAGCAGAGAGAAGGGAGAAAAGGGAGAACAAGCAGAGAAAAGGGAGAACAAGCTGAGAGAAGGGAGAAAAGGGAGAACAAGCAGAGAGAAGGGAGAACAAGCAGAGAGAAAGGAGAACAATCAGAGAAAAGGGAGAACAAGCAGAGAAAAGGGAGAACAAGCAGAGAGAAGGGAGAACAAGCAGAGAGAAGGGAGAACAAGCAGAGAGAAGGGAGAACAAGCAGAGAGAAGGGAGAACAAGCAGAGAGAAGGGAGAACAAGCAGAGAAAAGGGAGAACAAGCAGAGAGAAGGGAGAAAAGGGAGATCAAGCAGAGAGAAGGGAGAAAAGGGAGAACAAGCAGAGAGAAGGGAGAAAAGGAAGAACAAGCAGAGAGAAGGGAGAAAAGGGAGAACAAGCAGAGAGAAGGGAGAAAAGGGAGAACAATCAGAGAAAAGGGAGAACAAGCAGAGAAAAGGGAGAACAAGCAGAGAGAAAGAAGAACAATCAGAGAAAAGGGAGAACAAGCAGAGAAAAGGGAGAACAAGCAGAGAGAAGGGAGAACAAGCAGAGAGAAGGGAGAACAAGCAGAGAAAAGGGAGAACAAGCAGAGAGAAGGGAGAAAAGGGAGAACAAGCAGAGAGAAGGGAGAAAAGGGAGAACAAGCAGAGAGAAGGGAGAAAAGGAAGAACAAGCAGAGAGAAGGGAGAAAAGGGAGAACAAGCAGAGAGAAGGGAGAAAAGGGAGAACAATCAGAGAAAAGGGAGAACAAGCAGAGAAAAGGGAGAACAAGCAGAGAGAAGGAGAACAAGCAGAGAGAAGGGAGAACAATCAGAGAAAAGGGAGAACAATCAGAGAAAAGGAGAACAATCAGAGAGAAGGGAGAAAAGGAGAACAAGCAGAGAAAAGGGAGAACAAGCAGAGAGAAGGAGAAAAGGGAGAACAAGCAGAGAAAAGGGAGAACAAGCAGAGAAAAGGGAGAACAAGCAGAGAGAAGGGAGAACAAGCAGAGAGAAGGAGAACAATCAGAGAAAAGGGAGAACAATCAGAGAAAAGGGAGAACAATCAGAGAGAAGGGAGAAAAGGAGAACAAGCAGAGAAAAGGAGAACAAGCAGAGAGAAGGGAGAAAAGGGAGAACAAGCAGAGAGAAGGAGAGAAAAAGGAGAACAAGCAGAGAGAAGGGAGAAAAGGAGAACAAGCAGAGAAAAGGGAGAACAAGCTGAGAGAAGGGAGAAAAGGAGAACAAGCAGAGAGAAGGGAGAAAAGGGAGAACAAGCTGAGAGAAGGGAGAAAAGGGAGAACAAGCAGACAGAAGGGAGAAAAGGAGAACAAGCAGAGAGAAGGGAGAAAAGGAGAACAAGCAGAGAAAAGGAGAACAAGCTGAGAGAAGGAGAAAAGGGAGAACAAGCAGAGAGAAGGGAGAAAAGGGAGAACAAGCTGAGAGAAGGGAGAAAAGGGAGAACAAGCAGAGAAAAGGAGAACAAGCTGAGAGAAGGAGAAAAGGAGAACAAGCTGAGAGAAGGGAGAAAAGGGAGAACAAGCAGAGAAAAGGAGAACAAGCTGAGAGAAGGGAGAAAAGGGAGAACAAGCAGAGAGAAGGGAGAAAAGGAGAACAAGCAGAGAGAAGGGAGAAAAGGAGAACAAGCAGAGAGAAGGGAGAAAAGGGAGAACAAGCAGAGAGAAGGGAGAAAAGGGAGAACAAGCAGAGAGAAGGGAGAAAAGGGAGAACAAGCAGAGAGAAGGGAGAACAATCAGAGAAAAGGGAGAACAATCAGAGAAAAGGGAGAACAATCAGAGAGAAGGGAGAAAAGGGAGAACAAGCAGAGAAAAGGGAGAACAAGCAGAGAGAAGGGAGAAAAGGGAGAACAAGCAGAGAAAAGGGAGAACAAGCAGAGAAAAGGGAGAACAAGCAGAGAGAAGGGAGAACAAGCAGAGAGAAGGAGAACAATCAGAGAAAAGGGAGAACAATCAGAGAAAAGGGAGAACAATCAGAGAGAAGGGAGAAAAGGGAGAACAAGCAGAGAAAAGGGAGAACAAGCAGAGAGAAGGGAGAAAAGGAGAACAAGCAGAGAGAAGGGAGAAAAGGGAGAACAAGCAGAGAGAAGGGAGAAAAGGGAGAACAAGCAGAGAAAAGGGAGAACAAGCTGAGAGAAGGAGAAAAGGAGAACAAGCAGAGAGAAGGGAGAAAAGGGAGAACAAGCTGAGAGAAGGGAGAAAAGGGAGAACAAGCAGAGAAAAGGAGAACAAGCTGAGAGAAGGGAGAAAAGGGAGAACAAGCTGAGAGAAGGGAGAAAAGGGAGAACAAGCAGAGAAAAGGGAGAACAAGCTGAGAGAAGGGAGAAAAGGAGAACAAGCAGAGAGAAGGGAGAAAAGGAGAACAAGCAGAGAGAAGGGAGAAAAGGAGAACAAGCAGAGAGAAGGGAGAAAAGGGAGAACAAGCAGAGAGAAGGGAGAAAAGGGAGAACAAGCAGAGAGAAGGGAGAAAAGGAGAACAAGCAGAGAAAAGGAGAACATGCAGAGAGAAGGGAGAAAAGGTAGAACAAGCAGAGAGAAGGAGAACAATCAGAGAGAAGGGAGAAAAGGAGAACAAGCAGAGAGAAGGAGAAAAGGAGAACAAGCAGAGAAAAGGGAGAACAAGCTGAGAGAAGGGAGAAAAGGGAGAACAAGCAGAGAGAAGGAGAACAAGCAGAGAGAAAGGAGAACAATCAGAGAAAAGGAGAACAAGCAGAGAAAAGGGAGAACAAGCAGAGAGAAGGGAGAACAAGCAGAGAGAAGGAGAACAAGCAGAGAGAAGGGAGAACAAGCAGAGAGAAGGAGAACAAGCAGAGAGAAGGGAGAACAAGCAGAGAAAAGGGAGAACAAGCAGAGAGAAGGGAGAAAAGGGAGATCAAGCAGAGAGAAGGGAGAAAAGGGAGAACAAGCAGAGAGAAGGGAGAAAAGGAAGAACAAGCAGAGAGAAGGAGAAAAGGAGAACAAGCAGAGAGAAGGAGAAAAGGGAGAACAATCAGAGAAAAGGGAGAACAAGCAGAGAAAAAGGAGAACAAGCAGAGAGAAAGAAGAACAATCAGAGAAAAGGAGAACAAGCAGAGAAAAGGAGAACAAGCAGAGAGAAGGAGAACAAGCAGAGAGAAGGGAGAACAAGCAGAGAGAAGGGAGAAAAGGAGAACAAGCAGAGAGAAGGGAGAAAAGGGAGAACAAGCTGAGAGAAGGAGAAAAGGGAGAACAAGCAGAGAAAAGGGAGAACAAGCTGAGAGAAGGGAGAAAAGGGAGAACAAGCTGAGAGAAGGAGAAAAGGGAGAACAAGCAGAGAAAAGGGAGAACAAGCTGAGAGAAGGGAGAAAAGGGAGAACAAGCAGAGAGAAGGAGAAAAGGGAGAACAAGCAGAGAGAAGGGAGAAAAGGGAGAACAAGCAGAGAGAAGGAGAAAAGGGAGAACAAGCAGAGAGAAGGAGAAAAGGGAGAACAAGCAGAGAGAAGGAGAAAAGGAGAACAAGCAGAGAAAAGGAGAACATGCAGAGAGAAGGGAGAAAAGGTAGAACAAGCAGAGAGAAGGGAGAACAATCAGAGAGAAGGGAGAAAAGGAGAACAAGCAGAGAGAAGGGAGAAAAGGGAGAACAAGCAGAGAAAAGGGAGAACAAGCTGAGAGAAGGAGAAAAGGGAGAACAAGCAGAGAGAAGGGAGAACAAGCAGAGAGAAAGGAGAACAATCAGAGAAAAGGAGAACAAGCAGAGAAAAGGAGAACAAGCAGAGAGAAGGGAGAACAAGCAGAGAGAAGGGAGAACAAGCAGAGAGAAGGAGAACAAGCAGAGAGAAGGGAGAACAAGCAGAGAGAAGGGAGAACAAGCAGAGAAAAGGGAGAACAAGCAGAGAGAAGGGAGAAAAGGAGATCAAGCAGAGAGAAGGGAGAAAAGGAGAACAAGCAGAGAGAAGGGAGAAAAGGAAGAACAAGCAGAGAGAAGGGAGAAAAGGGAGAACAAGCAGAGAGAAGGGAGAAAAGGAGAACAATCAGAGAAAAGGGAGAACAAGCAGAGAAAAGGGAGAACAAGCAGAGAGAAAGAAGAACAATCAGAGAAAAGGGAGAACAAGCAGAGAAAAGGGAGAACAAGCAGAGAGAAGGGAGAACAAGCAGAGAGAAGGGAGAACAAGCAGAGAAAAGGGAGAACAAGCAGAGAGAAGGGAGAAAAGGGAGAACAAGCAGAGAGAGGGGAGAAAAGGGAGAACAAGCAGAGAGAAGGGAGAAAAGGAAGAACAAGCAGAGAGAAGGGAGAAAAGGGAGAACAAGCAGAGAGAAGGGAGAAAAGGGAGAACAATCAGAGAAAAGGGAGAACAAGCAGAGAAAAGGGAGAACAAGCAGAGAGAAGGGAGAACAAGCAGAGAGAAGGGAGAACAATCAGAGAAAAGGGAGAACAATCAGAGAAAAGGGAGAACAATCAGAGAGAAGGGAGAAAAGGGAGAACAAGCAGAGAAAAGGGAGAACAAGCAGAGAGAAGGGAGAAAAGGGAGAACAAGCAGAGAAAAGGGAGAACAAGCAGAGAAAAGGGAGAACAAGCAGAGAGAAGGGAGAACAAGCAGAGAGAAGGGAGAACAATCAGAGAAAAGGGAGAACAATCAGAGAAAAGGGAGAACAATCAGAGAGAAGGGAGAAAAGGGAGAACAAGCAGAGAAAAGGGAGAACAAGCAGAGAGAAGGGAGAAAAGGGAGAACAAGCAGAGAGAAGGGAGAAAAGGGAGAACAAGCAGAGAGAAGGGAGAAAAGGGAGAACAAGCAGAGAAAAGGGAGAACAAGCTGAGAGAAGGGAGAAAAGGGAGAACAAGCAGAGAGAAGGGAGAAAAGGGAGAACAAGCTGAGAGAAGGGAGAAAAGGGAGAACAAGCAGAGAAAAGGGAGAACAAGCTGAGAGAAGGGAGAAAAGGGAGAACAAGCTGAGAGAAGGGAGAAAAGGGAGAACAAGCAGAGAAAAGGGAGAACAAGCTGAGAGAAGGGAGAAAAGGGAGAACAAGCAGAGAGAAGGGAGAAAAGGGAGAACAAGCAGAGAGAAGGGAGAAAAGGGAGAACAAGCAGAGAGAAGGGAGAAAAGGGAGAACAAGCAGAGAGAAGGGAGAAAAGGGAGAACAAGCAGAGAGAAGGGAGAAAAGGGAGAACAAGCAGAGAGAAGGGAGAAAAGGGAGAACAATCAGAGAAAAGGGAGAACAAGCAGAGAAAAGGGAGAACAAGCAGAGAACAGGGAGAAAATGGAGAAAAGGAGATTTTTCTCAAGGCTACAAAGGAGCCAACAGCAAAAGGTTCTGGATTTCTCAATAAGACTGAGAAACGGAGAAACAAAACCAAGAGAGGAAGAGGAGGAAGAAGGCACCGGGCCCCATGTGCAGTTCAAAGAGCAAGAGAAAGATGGACCTGCTGAGAAGTAGAGAGAAAAGAATGCAAGAACTGGGGAGCCTCCTCTCCTCGCGTCTGCATCTAAAAGGCCGTTTAGTTTTTTTCTCTCCAGCTATTCATTTGAAAACAAACTGGGCAGCGTTCGTTCGCAGGCAGCCTCAGTCAAACAGCCTCTGGGAAGTGGAGTGGATTTTTGTTTTGCCCCTGAAAAGGCCTACCGATGCGCTTTGTTTGGCCCCAGTGCTAAAAGTCAGATGGTGAAGTAGGAGAGAGAGGAGCTGTGGAAGAAGAGAGGAGGGGGGCGGGTGGAGAAGAGGGCAGAGTATGGAGAAATTAGGGAACAGAATTGGTGGGAAAAAGTGAGAATGAACTGAAGAGCCGAGTTACACACTATGCTGTCACACCATTGTTCGGTGACTTAATGTATGGTAGGCGGAAACACACATAAACCATATTTACAGTATCATACATATACATATGTTTTTTCCCCTTGGTAAAACGTCATTCCCTGTTTATGTAAAACACAACAAACAGATCTGGTGTTGTAAAGACCTATAGCTAGCATACATTGGTCCATGGCTGCTAGCTAGCTGCTAGTCGAGGCAGTGTTGTGGTCACAGCAGCTTCCACCGAGGGAAACAGAGTGACAGTGACGCCATTTATGAGTCCTTGGGATGCCTGTGTCATTGTCAGGCCTTATCAGGATCTAAGGGGGGAAACGGGGAGAAAATGCACATGGTTTTAATAACAACTTTATCAGGACTTCCCTCAGCTTCTGCCTCCCTCCTCTAATATGTAAAGGACTCCGGATTCTCGGCTAAGGGAGAGGAAACGCGTTTGCCTTTACCAGTTTCTTATTGCCTGTCAGTCTCTCTAATTTGATCTGGCATTGGACAGTTATCGTTTTGGGCAGCGGAGTCAAGCAACATATTGGCAGGAGGAAGACTGGCAGCTAATAAAGCCCGTTGGAATTTACTCTCCCCCTTTGCCCCCCCCTTCCCCCTTTATTTATACATCTCAATATTGTCATTATGAATATATATGTATTTAGCTTCACCTGTATCTGCTCTTGGCCCTGCTCAGCTAATAATGTGTTATTGATTTCCGTATACTGGACTGTGTGCCTGTATAGCTATTTTAATTGTAAAGTCTTATCTCTTTGTGTTTCGCGTGATCTCTGGCTTTCTTTTCTCATCAGTGTATTATTAAGTCTTTTATAAGACTGGAAGCAAGCATGTAGGCCTACTGCATTGTGAGCCTGTCTACTTTCTTCTATCAGGCTCCTTGCTTCAGTCAGGCTTGAGCAGCCTGCAGTCTTAATGGATTTAAACAGGTGTCGTCAATGTAACAGATTGCTGATATATAATGTAGAATATAATAGAACAGAATAGATCAGAGAAATCAGACAATCCAGTGTCTGGATTAGCAATTAACACCATTTATAAGTACTTTATGCACAAATGAACAATTTGCTAATTACACCAGCTAATTTGATTTATTTCATGAAGGTTCTGTTCTTCTGCTCCTCCACAAGTGCTATCCTCAGACTAGAGAAAGGTCAGTGCCGCAGAGGCTTGGCTGGTCTGACGCCCCAGCCTAGCTCACCCTACTGGGTAGAGAGGCCTCAGAGGGCCACTGACTTGCCTTCCATCGTCTTGGCCCTACTCCCATCATTCTGGAACAAGGGAGGGATGAAAGATGGGAGGGAAAGGAGGAGCAGGAGGAGGACGAAGAAAAATAGGTTTGGCATGGAGAAGGAGAAATAAGCAGCGCATGTGCGATACATATATGCCCGCTCAGCAGAAAAGGGACCGAGTCAGCCGATTGCCGGGCCTTTGCCGCATGCTAAAACACATAGAGGCAAAGCCCATTAAAAATGAATGCCCAGCGATAATCACATTCGCACTTAACGTTTTATGTGGGCTACTTGGTGGCTTGACAAAGAGGAGCAGGGATAGGGCACTGTGATTATGGCCCACGTCTTGTGTACTTCCGCCCTCGGAGGTGACGACTACGTTTGGAGGTGACACCTTCGTTTTGGCCCCTGCGAAGTGTTCTCTGATTCGAGGGGAGTGGAGGAGTGGAGTGCAGGTCACAGGTCCTAATTGTTATAAATATCTTAAAGGGCTTCCAAGATCAGGGCCAGTATTCACAAAGCGTCTCAGAGTAGGAGTGCTGATCTAGAATCAGGCCCTCCTTGCATGTCCATGTAATTGTATACATTATGATCTAAAAGTGAAAACTGATCCTAGATTAGCATTCTTATTGCCTTAAAGGACATACAGTATGAGGTACTATGAAAGGGCCTTTGATGGAAGGGTGGATTTATTTCATACCAGGCCTTTTCTCTCCGTCATATTTGTATCAATTTGTACAGTTCTTATTCTATGAATCTTGGGAATATTTTCAATATTTTTATCTGTGTATATGTGACTGGTTTGAGTCAGAAGACTGTGCAATATGCATCTCTTTGCAGGCTGGTTAGGAAAAGACAGGACAAAATGGTGGACAGCAAAATCTCCAAAAGGTTACACCATCCCCCTGCCACCCCCCCCGGTGATGCAGGGAGACCCAGGGGCCCTCATTTGGGGAGGCAGGCAGGGGAGACAATGAGTGGGTGAGGGAAGTGAGGAGAGCCCCATTCGCCACTCCAAACCTGAGCTCAAGTGGGCTGGAGATGGCCAAGAAGAGCACTTCCTGGCAAAAAAAGCCAAATAAATGTTCATTTGGCCTAGCATAATATTGTCAGAGTGAAGCACAAAAGATGCCTCTTGTCCCCCGTGTGTGTCTGTGTGCGTGTGTGTGTTGTGCAGTCCCCACTTAACCCCTCCTGATCCATGGAGGTAGAGTGTGTCCCAAATGGCACGTTATTCCCTTTAAAGTATACTACCTTTAACCAGGGCCCACAGGGCTCTTGTCAAAAGTAGTGCACTTTATAGGAAATATGGGATCATTTGGGATGGAAGCGTAGAGTGTTCCCTGGTTCTCTTCCCAAGGTCAGGTTGCCCTGAAAGACACCCTCAGAACCAATTCTGCCCCTTTATGAACGTGAGGGATATCGCTGTCTCGACCCCCCTTTCTCACCCCCTCACCCCACCCCCTCCACATCACCCACCCCCTTCTTCCTCCTTCTGCCTTCACAAAAAGATGGAAGTCCTTGGAGTACAAGAAAGACAATAAAACAGAAGGAAAAGTGATTTTTTGAATGCGGGCGAAGTACAGCAAAGCAAACCAGGTTAGCGAGTGTTGGACGGAATACAGAGCTCGTCTTTTTAATGACTACTTAAGGAGAGGCACATTGGCAATGGTGGTTGTTTGTGTTAACCCTTCCTTCATTACTATCTTATTATCATACATATGGCAGGGTAGAAATGATGCAAAAGTTTTGAGACAACTCGACCAGCAAAACAAATGGATAAGTGTCAAACGCCTAGACACGGCAGTAGTCCTAGCTACCTATGAAGCAGAACTTTTCCATCATTATCTAGGTCACAATATGCGGAGCGGTTTCAACAGATGGGTCGCAGAGTACTCCCCAGGCGAACAGAAGTTTCTCTCTTTCTTATCTCTCCTTGACGTTCTTCCCCCCCCCTCTCTCTCTCTCTCTCTCTCTCTCTCTCTCTCTCTCTCTCTCTCTCTCTCTCTCTCTCTCTCTCTTGCGAAGGATTCCATCATCTCTTTGTCACGGATACCTTCCCTAACACAAACTTACGCACACGCCCATACCTACAAGCACAACCACACACAGGCACATTCTCATAGTTTAATGTCAACACATGGCCCGAGACCAACAGTAGACATACTGTACATGCAGCAAGGAACAAAACACAAATTCTTTGAACTAGTTCATAACTACGTCCTCATTCTTCCTTGATTTAGTGTATTAATGCACCAGTAATAACACAATGACAAAACAACGGCGGGCCGCACATTACTACTTGTGTACATCACTATGTGACAAGGTTCGTTTAATAAATCAATGCTATTTTCCTTCTATCGTCCATAATATACGACTGTTTCCTCAAATTCCATATGCACTGATAAGACTATTGATCAAAACACATTCACTCCTGAACGATGCTGTAATGACTGAGGAAGACCTGGGAACGAACAGGAAGGAGCACAATGGAGGGAGTGATGGGGGAAGGAAGCAGTAGAAGAAAGTGAGTGCGGTGACGTGGGGGGCCAGACTGTGATATGGATCCTGTGGAACCCCAACACCCCCTCCACACCCTCCCGTCCACACCCACACCCACACCTCACTCTGTGTACGATGTCACAAAGAGCGTCGGTGAAAGACACCCTGGAGAGGCGAGGGAGGCCGTTGTGAAGGCTTGTGGCCCAGCAACAGCACAAAGGGTCCTGTTTTGAACGGGGGTAGAGGGGGCCCGGAAAAAAAAATACACACAAAACAAAATAGGAAAAAAAAGCCCACAAGCAGTGGGGTGGTGGGCAGTGATGGAGGAATGCAGCGGAGAGGGGGGAGTGTGTGTGTGTGTGTGTGTGTGTGTGTGTGTGTGTGTGTGTGTGTGTGTGTGTGTGTGTGTGTGTGTGTGTGTGTGTGTGTGTGTGTGTGTGTGTGTGTGTGTGTGTGTGTGTGTGTGTGTGTGTGTGTGTGAGGTAGTGTGTGGGAGATGCGGAGAGGGGACCCACACAATGGAGGGGCTCCACCTGTTTACACTTCTTCGCCTGGCACATTCTTCAGCAGGCCCCTTTGGAGGGCCCTTGTCTCCACTGGGGCGGCTAACTGCCTTTAGGGAGCCCTCCACCAACCCTCCACCAGGGTACAAAGAACATCAGAAAGACGCCCAATGAAGGGAAGAGAGGGAAAGGGGGAAATGGACAAGAGCAAGAAGGGTGAGGAGTGAACAAAAAAGTGAAAGAGAGGGAGTTGGAGGTAGAGAGAGGTAGAGAGAGAAAGAGAGATCCAAAATAAATGAATACGTGAATCTCTTCCAATCAAGTCCCTCTAATGAAGTCTACCGTTAATTCAGGGACATCAGGGAAAAAAATGAGAGAGAGTGGAGGGGGACGAAGATGAGAGGGTCGAAGGGAGTGAGTGAGGGAGGGCGATGTGTTTACAGTGAGCCATTTTTTCCATCTTTCTAGTCCTTCGTAATGCTTTCCCCATTCCCCGGACCTGTGTGTGTCGGAGTGTGGGATGGTGATGAGAAAGCGAGGGAGGCTGGGGGGGGGGGGGGGCAGACATCGGGCCTTTGTGTGCAAATTTCCCAGCAGCTCCTTACTAGTTAATTAAGGAGGTCGGAGGGAGCGGGGGAGCGGGCCTAACGAGCTGTCCACACCGCATGAATGAGGGGTTTGTCCCAAACTGAGCGGCAAGAGGCCAAACAATGTCAGAAGCAATTAGCGCCAGTGGTGGGCAGCCAAGGGCCCCCGAGACTGAGCATAGCAGAGTATGGATGCAAACACACACACATACAGGCACGCACACACACACACACACACACACACACACACACACACACACACACACACACACACACACACACACACACACACACACACACACACACACACACACACACACACACACACACACACACACACACACACACACACACACAGAGAGACATAGATGTAGACAGGAACACACACACAAACACAGAGACATAGATGTAGACAGGAACACACACACACACACCCAACATGCACAAATACATTTGTGACGGAGGAGGAGTGAGGGGGTGGAGGGGTAGGTGGATAGCTGGGCAAGTGGGACTTCACCTCAGCTCAAATATAGGTCTTGAAGTCCTTGACCTGCTGGTTGAGAGCTTCGGATCTACAACGTAGTGGGAGCTCATAATACAGTTGCCATATTCTGTATAGTGTGACTACGGTTGGGTAGTAACTGATTGCACGTAATCTCTTACATGTAATCTGATTATACAAAAAGTGCACCTTTAATCAGGTACATTAAATATTGTAATTAGATACAAATCAATCTTCTTAGGGATAGCCCCCTTGTTTTTGTCAATTTTCGCCTAAATGACATATCAAAATCTAACTGCCTGTAGCTCAGGCCCTGAAGCAAGGATATTCCTGGTACCATTTGATAGGAAACACTTTTGGAAATGAAGTTTTTGGAAATGTGAATTGAATGTAGATGAACATTACACAATAGATCTGGTAGAAGAAAATACAAAGAAAAAACCGACCAGTGTTTTTTTTTACCATGATCTTTGAAATGCAAGAGAAAGGTCACTGTTATAGCCATCACTCTGGTTGTGATTCTGATAGTGTCCACAAGATGGCAGTAGTTTATGTGCAATGTTCCAGATGGATAACTTGTAGTAGTATGACTGATCCTCAACACTTTTAGTGTGAAGTCCCCAGGGACATTTGGGCAAATCATGAAGGGGACATTCGCATTTATATTCCATTTTCTGCAAGAATATCGTCAAATCTGTATACTTGGACTTTGATTTAGCTTTCCAAGTATTAGTAGCTATATTATAAGTTCAACATTTGCAAAACAACCAGTTTTCATAACTCTGAATATCCTTAGAATTTTTGTCCAAAATTAAAAGGCATGCTATTGTACAAGGTTAGTACCTACATTTTATGACATATACATGGTTTCCCGTAAAGCCCAGTTCACTGGCTATCTAGCTAGCTTTGTTTGACCCTGATTGGTGCTTTATTTGACAAAGCTACAGCCGTTCAAGTGATAGCCTCCGCATCATCGGCGTGCCATGAAGGCGTTGCTCTCTGACCAAATATGGTGTCCTACAGGATATACTATACCCCTAATGAAATAGTGAAGTCTTGTTACCTTCTAGGATCTCGGGGAAATAGATACGAACGTGATTTGACTCGTTCAAACAACGTTTAGGGTGAGATTTTCACAGATTCCTTTCTTGGCAAATTGAATGAGCAAAATCGATCGTGCGTGCTATATGGACCTTTTTAGGATATGAAAAATGATTTTATCTAACAAAACAACACTTCATGTCATCTCTGGGACCCTTTAGATGATAAATCAGAGCAAGATTTCAGAATGTAAGTACACATTTCACCTTCAGAGGTGAATTTATCAAACCTATCGCGTTGAAAAAAACTGTTTTGTTGTTAGGAGCTCTCCTCAAACAATAGCATGGCATTTTTTCGCAGTAATAGCTACGTGCAGTTATATTAACAAGAATGTAAGCTTTCAGCCGATGTAAGACACTTCTATGTACCGACATTTGTTGTTACTCTAAAATCTGCAATCTTTATATAACACGCTGCATGATTTATAACTGTCCCGTTGACGGAACGACAATCTTATTTGAAGATACTTTAGAAAACGACATGATTACTTTTTGTAAACATTTTTTGTAAACACGTTACGACACCTTTCTGTTTTCTCAATGACAATCAAAACAGTATTTCAAAAAGTTGCAAGTTGTAATCTGTAATCCGATTACACTACTGAGTTTGGGTAATCCAAAAGTTACATTACTGATTACAATTTTGGACAAGTAACTAGTAACTGTAATGGATTGCATTTATAAAGTCACCTACCCAACCCTGAGTGTGACCTCTGGGGTATGTTGTCAGTTGATACCACTGGTTGGGTGCGACTGTGTGCTTAGCTTCTACAGGTTGTATGTCTACAAATGTGTCAAGGTCGACGTTGAAACCCATTGTTGGATTGTTCCATACTCTGTTTGGAAAAACAGACGCCCTTTGGCCGGTGAGTCACTCAATTCACTCCTCTACCGGGTCCATCGTTTGGCACTGTATAACGCATTCGCTTGTCTGAACACAATCGTTACCATTCTTGGCACAATGTGAGGGCCTAAAGTGTCTGTTTAATTGTGATCTGTAAAGTGAAGTGCCCCTCTTGTACTTCAGTGTCTACAAGCTGGCAGAGGCACCGGTTTCTAGTTGATTTGGACTCGGATGAAAACCCAAAGGCACTGAGAAAGGCACCCAAAGGCACTGAGAAAGTGCTGTGTTTTGCCTTAGTGTGCTAAACTAAAGCAAACGAGAAGACCACAAAAACAAGAGGCTGAGATAGTGTCAGAGTTCGACTTTTTCACCATTTTCCTCTTTGTCAATATTTATCATATTTTTTTTGTATGCTATTGTGTACCGGCCAATTGTGACGAGATGGAGGGAAGAGGGGAGTTGGTGGCGGTGAGAAAATAGAGAGCGCAGACTGGGGTCTGTCTGGAAAGTAGGTTGAGGTGGCGTGGATGGGAGGGATGTGGGGTAGTGGGGGGGGGAGTGTTTTGGCCACCGTCATTGCTGTTGGAGAAGGAGAGCGTGGTCACAGTGGGGCATGAGAAATGTGGGCACAAGTCCTGTGCCAGGGACTGTCTGGTTCTGATTCTGTCTGCCATGCAACAACAGTACCGGTCAACTAGTGGGTCAGTTCCTCAACCATTCCATATACAGTATTATATAGTATAGTTGTGTACAGTGTACTGTGTCATACATTGTGGTTCAATTAAAAGCATGAGCTGGCTCACACCCAGAGAACATTATTTAGTGTAGAGGTGCTGAGTAATGGAGAATAAAATGGAAGCTATAAAAACAAAGAGATTCACACACTCCATATGTATAACCTCACATTAAATTATTGGGTAAAAAAACAAAACGTTAGTTGTTTTTTACCCAATAAATTACTGGGAGGTTAGACATGTGGAGTGTGTGACTCTCTTTGTTTTTATACATTGGGGTTCCACACACATTATTTACATACTGCACAGTATATTGTAAATGGTAGTACTGAGAATTTCCCTCTTTATTTCTTCTCAATGCTCTACTTATTCCATCATTTCTCACTATTTCTACATATACATCTTAAGGAATATTGATAATCACGTGACTGTGCAACATTTTGGCCCAGAGCAGTAATCAACGACAAACGAACCAAACGAACCAATCCATGTTCCGATTTCCAATTTCCATCCACCTAGGCTACAGCCGCACTACAATGAAGAAAACATCCTTTTGGGGGTTGCGTCCATCCTGTCCTTCAGAGCAATCCATAACACTCCTCAACCAGTAATCAGAGCTGGGCCGGGTGATCAGTGACAAAAGATAGGCAGCCAGACGTAAACCTGCTGGAGGGGGTGAGGGGGCGGAGTAATCGAAGTGCCGGCGAGCGGCACAGAGAAATTGCCATGCAGATTTAGTGCCCATAAAGGCGGATGCTTGGTCGGTTCCTTTGCCTTGCCCCCCCCCCCCTCTCCTCCATCCCTCCTTCCCCCTCTCCCTCGCTCCCTCTCTCCAGTGCTAATTGGAGGCAGGTAGCCCCAGATGCGAGCCCAGGTTACTGTAACCTTGGTGGCGAGATCTGCTGCTTGCCTTCATGCGGCTGGCTATTCATCAAATGCAGAAGGGGAGTGGGAGTGGAGGGGGTTTGGCGGAAGGGGGTGGCAGAATATGCAGCAGGGGAAATGAGCGTCCAAGACAGCCTCCCAAAAGGGTAACAAATCACCCCCCTCGCCCCTAATCCGCTGAGAGGGGGACCCGGCAGACCGTGGTACCGAGTGACCATGGGATTTCACTGCCAGTGTGGATGTGGCGAGGTCGGTCTGAGAGGTGTACACAAATCTGGGACTGTAGTGACATATTCACCTGCTATTACCCTCTCCTTCCTTACATGGTCCACGAAAGGTTCTACCCTAATTTTCCCCTAAACGTGTTAACGTTTCCATCCTCATGACACACATCCTGCAGACATACCTGCTTTTACCCTAAAGATGTTAGTTACTCTATCTATCCCTACTCTATCCATCCCCATAGTGAAACTAATAGATCTGAATTATTTACCTGATTTTAACTGAAACATTTAGGCTTCCTAAAGATGTACAACAGTCTGACACTAACTAAACACAAACATATACGAATCAAACCCATCTTTATGGTGTTGATATTCATTCGTTAGACATGGGACAGAAGAAGTCGAGGCGAGGCTGTGGGTGAATGCAATCGAAGCAATAGGCTGTAAACGAGTAGGATTCTTATCGGCTCCATCCGCCATAATCGATTGCTGCGGTTGTATTATCAATCATCTGTCACAGCATTGATATCTCTACAATACCCATGATCTCACCTGATCAGAATCATTGATTGATCAAATGTCTATTCGAGACCAGTATGATAGAGACGTTGTCAAAAAGCGAACAACACTAACCTTTTAAAATCTCTATTACTTACAACTAGCTGGACAACGATGTCGTGCAAAATGAAATAGTGAGGGTATGCTTTGGAAAATATGATTTTTAATCCAATAGTATGAAAATTCAAATGTTTTACTATTAGAGTATATTTCACATTTGACATTACAATATAATTACAGCTGATCTTGTGTTGGAAATGATGGTTTCATCCTCCTTGGAGAATATTGTGACAATGCCTCATATATTCAGTAGGGAAAACAAGCAGCCGCAGCACAGAAGCACTCAAAAACCCCTCTGCATAGAACCTTAATCATGCCAGGTTGTGTGTGTGTGTGTGTGTGTTTGTGCATATATGGATATTGTGTGTATGTGTGTGTGTGAATATGTGTGTGCGCCTGAGAACTCATCCCTCCAATTCCCCCGTGAAGCCCTCTACACCAATTTCCAGCTTTGGGCAATCACTCACTCAGCACACACATCTACATACAGGCTGATGAGATCCTCGGAGGACCCCGTCATGTGACTAGGGCCGGTCATGTGAGCCGAGGCTCCCCCAGTGTTCTCACTGTATGCTGGTAGAAGAGTCACAAGGGGGTGTGACTGTATCCGAATGATCTACATACACTTATGATACATAGGTCATCTCTGAGGGAGAAATCAGAGAAACTCCCTGCTATTTTTCCCTTGAATGGCAAAGAATCTGTCATTTTTACATGCTTATTATCAGCAGGGGTGATATGTCTTCCAGTTCCTCCAGTTTCAGATGTCCTTGCACCTGGAGAGTGTTTTTATATATATTGGCTTTCTGTAGTGACTGATGAACTACATTGGATGTAGGCTTTACTATATCAGATTCAGATTAGATCCTAGATATTTAGCCCTTAAGCACTCATGGTAATGCAGGTTATCATACATGTATGACCACCGCTCATTTGCACCATTTTCTGAATGAAAACCCATTGGCATGGTCATGTGATATAGGATATTTATATTGTAGCCTATGCAAGGCAAATACTTCCAGCGTCGCCTCGTGCCATGATTTGGTTGAGTCCCTTCACTTCCTCATGTGCGTTCACCCCAAGCTTCACTTTACATCTCACCTCCTCGTCTTACATCTTCATTTATCCTGCCAGCTATTCGTTTCCATGTCATGTTTTGTCTGTATATTGTAGCTAGCTGGTCTCCTGGGAAAAGTGCTGTTTTGACTGAACAAGAGAGGGAATTTCCTCCGAGTTGCACAACAGAACATGGCTCCCCGCCCGCCTGCCTTCAAACAACACCCCCCCCCCCCGCTGCTGAAGTCAATACACAGCCCAGGTTGGTTCTGGGGACACAATTGCTAATCTGAATGTAGACAGATGTAGTTCCTAGAGGTGGAAGTTCAGGCCTATAATGGAAAATGTGCAGAGGGAGTTATACCACTCTCACTTGTTTCTGCGAGGGAGATATTTGGAAGTGTTAAAAATGTTGTGTTGCAATTATCCCCAGTCCCCCCCTGATCTCTGTTTGCTCCAGGGGAACAAGTAGAAGAGATACAAAGGTGCAGCGAATGGTAAGTGTTAGGCTGGACATCCTAAAATGTGAGTTTGCCTAAATGAGAATGAACTATTAGCTAGCCAGCTCACCTGCATCTGTGGCTTACGTTTTGAAAGACATGTTGCAAACATGCTAGTGAGGTTGCACTGCAGGCCACCGTGGTGATAACAACATTTCATTAGCTTGGAGGGGGGGCATATGGTCCTCCACTGTCTTCCACAGCCCCTAGCATGCTAATACAGTGGAGGCTGGTGGGAGGAGCTGCAGGAGGATGGGCTCAATGTAATGGCTGGAAAGGATTAAATGGAACTGAGTGAAACACGTGGCTTCCATATGTTTGATATGCTTGATTACCGTTCAATTGATTCGATTTCAGCCATTAAAATGAGCCCGTACTCTTAAAGATCCTCTCAACAGCTTCCTCTGTGCTAATACTATGCTAAAAGTAAACAAGGGGCGCTACATTCCTTCTTTTTCTAGCATAACATGTGAGTCAATGACTGTGCCCCCAAACACTATTGTATATGAAAATATAAGTTATCAGTCACTTTTGACACATTTCATAGGGTTACGATTGGCAATAATGTAAAAGTGAAAGAGAACAGTCAAATAGTGGTTTGCATGCTAATCTATTCATCTGCATTGTAATACTGTACATATTTGTTGTATAAGATGGAACATCATCACCTACTATAGGCTTATACATAAAGGTCCTTTAGCCATACATTGCTAACAGCTAGCATTAAAGCTAGTATTTATTTGGGCATTAGCATTGAGGCAAAAATTATAAACGGAGCCTGCGAAAGCATATTCTGTAAGCATCCATGTTTTGTCATGTGGCGTGTAATGGTCAAAAATTTGACCAATAAAAATGAAGAAATAATGTATCTTTCATCTCTCTGTGTTTTCATAATTTTGGCTGAATGGCTGAATCTCACCAGAGAAATCATCAGCGCGAAGGAAACAGCACCTCCCTGTCTCAGTATGTGTAGCCCATGTATCTGATGGTGTCTGGACCAAAAGAGTAGAACATGTTGCCTCCTTAGCATTTGATTGATTGATGCCAGCAAGAAGTTGGCCTTCCTTGATAAAAAATTCAGTAAAACAATTAGCCAATCAGCGTTGAGCTGAGGCCAGTTTGGATTTGACTTCAGACCAATCAAATCACTTCCTAAGCAAAACATGATTTTCAGAAAACGTGTCTGTTTCTGGTCAGCTTCTGTTGATGTCCTGCAGTAGCTAGCTTGCTAAATCGTCCCTTTCCTAAGCTATGGATGGAGATGGGGATTTGGACGTACAGTGGGGCAAAAAAAGTATTTAGTGAGCCACCAATTGTGCAATTTCTCACACTTAAAAAGATGAGAGATGCCTGTAATTTTCATCATAGGTACACTTTAACTATGACAGACAAAATTAGAAAATAAATCCAGAAAATCATAAGAAAAATAAGAAACCTGCACACTGCTCTTGCTAGTATCACTGCTCTTTATTAAGGTTTACGTATTAGCCTCAAGGCCTTCGCTAGGTAGCCTAGGACACCAAAACTAAAAGTGTACTGTATGACAGAGCCGAAAACTGTTTTGCCAACACGAAATAGAGGAGGATGGCATTGGCGTTCAACTAACCTGCAAGTAGAGTGAGTCAACATTTTCTGTTTTAATTGCTCACGCACGCACGCACGCACGCACGCACGCACGCACGCACGCACACACACACACACACACACACACACACACACACACACACACACACACACACACACACACACACACACACACACACACACACACAGCTCTGCTGGGCCACTCAAGGACATTCAAAGACTTGTCCCAAAGCAACTCTTGCATTGTCTTGGCTGTGTGCTTAGGGTCGTTGTCCTGTTGGAAGGTGAACCTTTTGCCCCGGTCTGAGGTCCTGAGCGCTCTGGAGCAGGTTTTCATCAAGGATCTCTCTGTACTTTGCTCCATTCATCTTTGCCTCAATCCTGACTAGTCTCCCAGTCCCTGCCGCTGAAAAACATCCCCACAGCATGATGCTGCTACCGCCATTCTTCACCGTAAGGATGGTGCCAGCTCTCCTCCAGATGAGACTTGACTTTCAGGCCAAATAGTTCAATCTTGGTTTCAGCAGACCAGAAAATCTGGTTTCTCATGGTCTGAGAGTCTTTAGGTGCCTTTTGGCAAACTCCAAGTGGGCTGTCATGTGCCTTTTACTGAGGAGTGGCTTCCATCTGGCCACTCTACCATAAAGGCCAGATTGGTGGAGTGCTGCAGAGATGGTTGTCCTTCTGGAAGGTTCTCCTATCTCCACAGAGGAACTCTGGAAGTCTTTCAGCGTGACCATCGGGTTCTTGCTCAGGCCTTTCTCCCCAGATTGCTCAGTTTGGCCAGGCGGCCAGCTCAAGGAAGAGTCTTGGTGGTTCAGTGGCCCATTATCAGCAACCCTCACTCCTGTGTTCCAATGACACTTTGTGTTCGCTAATCCAAGTTGATCATTTTAAAAGGCTAATTGATCATTAGAAAACCCTTTTGCAATTATGTTAGCACAGCTGAAAACTGTTGTTTTAATTAAATAAGCAATTAAACTGGTTTTCTTTAGACGTTGAGTATCTGGATCATCAGCATTTGTGGGTTTGATTACAGGCTCAAAATGGCCAGAAACAAATACTTTCTTCTGAAACTCATCAGCCTATTCTTGTTCTGAGAAAGGAAGGCTATTCAATGCGAGAAACTGCCAAGAAACTGAAGATCTCCTACAATGCTGTGTACTACTCCCTTCACAGAACAGCGCAAACTGGCTCTACCAGAATAGCAAGAGGAGTGGGAGGCCCCGGTGCACAACTGGGCAAGAGGACAAGTACATTAGAGGGTCTAGTTTGAGAAACAGACATCTCACAAGTCCTCAACTGGCAGCTTCATTAAATTGTACATGCAAAACACCAGTCACAATGTCAACATTGAAGAGGCAAGTTGCAACGAAAAAGACATATCTCAGACTGGCCAATAAAAAAAAAGATTAAGATGAGCAAAATAACACAGACACTTAACAGAGGAACTCTGCCTAGACGGCCAGCATCCCAGAGTCGCCTCTTCATTGTTGACGTTGAGACTGGTGTTTTGCGGGTACTATTTAATGTAGCTGCCAGTTGAGGACTTGATTTTCTTAAAATGGTGGTCCTTTACTTGTCTCAGGATTACACTGTACATTCCATGTGTTGGACCTAATTCCTAATTCCTTTATTTTATTTGGACCTAATTCCTTTATTTGTGTATAATTTCAGTCTGTTTGTTTGTTTAATTTATTTTGTATTGTATCTGTTACTGTATCTCTTAATGTGGGAGAAAATTGAGAAATTGAAAAAATATATACTATTTACATTTTTCTTGCAAGGGCCAAGTGTGTTCCCTGATCACATCACGCACCCAGGAAACACTCCTGACCTTCAACTTAAGGCTTTACAAGGGTTCTCAATCATTCATTAAGGATTTATTTGGTCTACACATCCAGCTTGTCTATCTCCTGGGAAGTCCATTGACCGTGGAGGACATCTGTCAGCACCTTGTGCTGTGGTGGTGATCAGTGGCCAGTGGGGGCCAGAGGGCCACACTGCAGACAGAGAGACCCCCCCTCTCAGGAGCTTCTGCCACGTGGCTCACACAACACCGCCCATTAATCAGGCCCAGGGTGGAGCAGATAGGCCATAATGGAGGATTTATTTCAGCTCCTCACAGCACTTAGTGCCCAATCTATACCTCTCCCAGCATCCCTCCATCCCTAGTTCCCTCCCTTCCCTTGCAGGCGCTGATGTACACCCCCCCCCCCTGAGAGAGATGTAAGTGTGGAAGAGGGAGGTTGCAGGGGGTGGGAGAGGGAGAGGTGAAGGGGATAGGGGTAAGAAGAGAGAACAAAAGATAAGTTAGATGGAAGAAGAGAGAAGAAAAGATAAGTTAGATGGATGGAAAGCAGGATGTAGAAAGGGGTGTGGGGAAATTATGCGGACTTGGTCAAAATGGTGATGACTAGGGTTGGGTCATCTGGGAGGCCATTTGTGACTGTGTCTATGATCCTGTACTGAGATTTTACAATGGAGATACATTCTAACATGGATCTGAGTTCAAACGTCTAAGTTCACATCTTGTTAACTGACAACATATGGTCCATATCATTTCATAAACCATGAGATTCTAGCTTAGCCTCCCAGAGTGCAATTGCGCCATACAGTAGAATCTTTACTCATGTTAGCCATTAGCAATCATGCATAATTTGGTTAATTGTTCATAGAGATTCTGCACTGCGATTAATGGACTCATGAAGTGTTAAATGTGATATAATGGGTAGAGGTGTGCCAAATACTCGGACAAAACGAGTATTGTAATGAATAGGGGCAATTTCCTGGATTCGATTATGATCCGATTATTCCGTCTGAAAAAAATACATTTTCGGGTGGGAGCACACATTTTTCTCATGTCAGTCAGGTGAGGTGCTATGAGGTCTAAACTCGACTGGCTAGTTTGCCTGTCTGTAAAGAGAAGGCTGAGCTGTACGTTGATCCTGCTACTCTGATTGGATATTCACTTCTCTGTTTTGGTCTGATCATTCAGATTCCTGCTGCCTCTTATTAGTCTTCTACTATAATAAATCAAATGGCAAGGCCTTCTGCTATCAAGCTATCAGTGTGCATAATATATAATAAATGGGCGTGAGTAGGGAAAAAAATATTATTCGCCTGACACGCATTCTGACTGATAGCAAACTTGTTTGCCACGCTGCAAGTTAAGGACAAACAGACACAGGTCAGACCTGTCTGTGTAGGCTAACAGTCCTGCCCGTGTAGGCTAACAGTCCTGCCCGTGTAGGCTAACAGTCCTGCCCGTTTAGGCTAACAGTCCTGCCTGTGTAGACTAACAGTCCTGCCCGTGTAGGCTAACAGTCCTGCCCGTGTAGGCTAACAGTCCTGCCCGTTTAGGCTAACAGTCCTGTCTGTGTAGACTAACAGTCCTGCCTGTGTAGACTAACAGTCCTGTCCGTGTAGACTAACAGTCCTGTCTGTGTAGACTAACAGTCCTGTCTGTGTAGGCTAACCGTCCTGTCTGTGTATAAATACATGCAGCTTCATGTAGCTATACATTGTTACGTTTCATCCTTTTCACGCAAATGGGATTCTGAGCATAGTCCTGCTTGTTTGTGTGTATGTTTGTGTCTATGTCCCTCCCACACACACAGGGGTAGAGGGTGACTTGGTGTATGAGGGGGTGGGAGGAAGGCGGTGACAGAAATTGAGGGGGACGGGGTGGCAGCTGCGGGCTGCTCGGAGCACTGTCAGAGCAGAATGATTAATGAACGACGGCCCCAGCTGAGCCTAACCTTTGGAGAACCGCACAGGACATCTGCAGAACTGTCAGCGCTCTGACAAGGACAGAGCTGAACAACCAATTATTTCGCCATCACTAAGGTGGGCTGTCAGCTTAATCCTAGCCATTCACTTAGGCAAGGACAGGCAAATTTCTCCTTTATATACACATAGCCACAGCCAGGGATGCACGGACAAACACACACATATATACACACGGACAAGAACACGTAAACACACACGCGCACACACACACACACACACACACACACACACACACACACACACACACACACACACACACACACACACACACACACACACACACACACACACACACACACACACACACACACACACACACACACACACACACACACACACACACACACACACACACACACACACACACACACAGTTTGTTTTACCATCCTTGTGGGGACCAAACAATTGATTCCCATTCAAAATCCTATTTAACCCCAAATCCCTAACTCTTACCCTAACCATAATTCCAAACCTAATCTTAATTTTAACCCTAAAGCCGAAATAGACTTTTTCCTTGTGGGGACCAGCCAAATGTTCTCACTTGTCCGAACTGTCCTTGTTTTACTATCCTTGTGAGCTCACGTCACAGTGTGTGGTTGTGGCTGAAGAGGGACAGTTTTAAAGGTAATTGATTTTATCCTCTGCCTAATTTCACGTCTCTCCTCCTCTCTTTTGCTTCATCAGCAGTCAGTCAATAGGCTAGCTGGCCAGGCTTGATCCGTTATTACCGCGGAAACACCTCAATCAGATCCCCTTCAGTCAGTCACACATCACACACACACACACACCTCCAGCCCACACCCTCTCTGGCCACAGTCCAATCAGCACACACACCACCAGCCAACACCCTCTCTGGCCACAGTCCAACCACCACACACACACCCACGCACACACACTCACATACCTACACACACTCACATACATACAGTACATAGATATAATCATGCACACATACTGTACGTATTCTCATGCACACACACAGACATGTACAGAGACACACGCGCACCTATGTGTGCATAAAGTATAGCTACATATGCTCCCACAGATACTGACATCCATTAGCATTGGAATCCCCTAGCCAATCAGTAGCAGTTGCTGATCATCTGTTCATTAGATTGAATTACAGGAACTAGTGGGCCTGTATTATGACTGATAGAGAGTAGAGACCCTGCTACACTTTCAACCCTGATTTCTGTCACTTAAATTATCAATATAATATTCACTGCTACATAAGCCAATTAAATAATCCACCAATCGTCATTATCACCATCTCAATTGCCGTCTCTCCTATTCCAATCAGAGTTGTAATGTGTCAGCTGGAGGCAACTGTGCAATTGGTTGCATGACTATGGCTTGATGAGATAAGGTCAAATAAAAACGAGTAAAACATTGGGGAGTTAGCCAATAGGAAGCAGACTGAAATAACCTATAAAATACCTAGGTTTAAATCCCCATTTCCCCCACCTCCAGCTCCAAAAGAGATCCACCAACCAGGCTTAAAAACAGGGTAGAGGAGCATAAATCTGTGTTGGAACACTATGTAAATATGTGCTGCAGCCAGGGGGCATAGCCCCCACCTTCCCAACTCTCTTACATGTACCAGACAGTCTGTGTGTTTGCTTTCCCTAACAGCCCCACCCATGTCCAGTTGGCAGCTCCACACAGCTAGCCTGGACCGGCTCTGTTTGGTCATCATTATAGCTCCACTGCTCTCCCTGCTTTCTCTAATGCATGTCACCTGCATGAGGGTGCCACCGCTGGCAAAGCAAGGGTTAACTCTATTTTCGCTAGGCGCCTGTGTGGTGTGTGTGTGTGTGTGTGTGTGTGTGTGTGTGTGTGTGTGTGTGTGTGTGTGTGTGTGTGTGTGTGTGTGTGTGTGTGTGTGTGTGTGTGTGTGTGTGTGTGTGTGTGTGTGTGTGTGTGTGCAGGAGTGAGTGCCTCATTAAAAAAACTGTAACACACACAGATACACGCTTCTCTCTCTCTCTCTCTCATCCCCACACGCTCACTCTGTGTCTATTCTGTGCTCTATGTCTGTGCTCAATCATGCATCTCCCCCAACTACCGACCAAATGGGATGCAATGTTTTAGGAAGAATGGTTTCCCCCCCAGACAGCTGAAAGATGAAATGCCAAGTCAAGCCATGTGAATCCTCAATGTGATTTGGCTAGTGTATATTCATGAGTGACCTCAACCCAATAGCTGAAGAACAGGGAGGACTTGGCAGTTCAGCTCATTTAATCCCAGGATCAGTCACGTCATTTGTCCTGTACTCCAACCAGTTCAAACCTACGTTTAGCTAAACAAAGAAGCAGAACTATTGAATAATCAATAACTCATTGAAATACATCGACGATGCATAAATCCACCGGGTGTCAACCGAAGTTCCTATCTAAAGAAAAACAATGTGTGTGTGTGCGCGCCCGCACGTGCGTTTGTGTGCCTGTCTAAAAAGTACAAGACATAGAAGGAGATATTGGCTGGATCTGTAACTGGGTTAGTGGACCAGAGAGGAGCAGCCAGGAGAAGAGAGACACATCTGAGCTGAAGCCCAAAAACTGGGACAGAGAATAGCAGTAATAGAGAGGAGTATCCCTCATCATTTGTAAAACAGTACCCTACTGTGAGTGTGTGCATGTCTGTTTGAGAGAAAGAGTGTGTGTGTGTGTGCCTGAGAGAGAAATGTGTGTGTGTACGTGTCTGCTTGTGTGCATGTCCCTGCGTGCACCTATGTGTGTGTGTGTTTATGGAAACTACTGTATATGCATAATGTTATATATATTGTGTAATGAATCAGACATATATTTGGCTGATGCTATACATATTTTTTGGTCTGCTTTTTATATCCCACTCATTTAGAACCCAATTAGCATTTGAGAATCATTGCTGAGCCTTCAGGTTGCAGCATAGCAACACACTGTGTGCCAGTGTGACAGAGGTCAAAGTGAATCATCTCCTCTGCACCAGATGATTACGGAGGCCGCCAGCCCGCTGGTCTGGTGAGGGGCGAGCCGGCAATGAGGGGCGACACCTCAGCCCCATTGCACTTGCCCTATACGGGGGGGTGACGGAGAGAGATGCGCGGGGGTTTCAGTAGACACCAGGTTCAAGTGTGTGGCGCCTCGCATGTTCCACATGACTCACTGCCAGGGATGGTCACATGATGAATGGTGGTCGCGTTCTCTAATGGCCTCGGGGCCAATTTCAGTGTCGACATTAATAATGGACGCTGATGACATCATAGGAGGGAGACATTAGTAGTTGGCAGTGATCGTGATCGAGATTTAGTACATGTGGTATGAGGAAGACACCTAGGAAGCACTTTTTAGGAAACACACAGAGACTTGTGAGTGCATTTATAATGCATATGATACATTTATGACGCAATTATAACACTTATACGCTGTCATAACATCACATAAGTAGCTATAGCATAGTGTAGGGAACGGCGGGGCAGGAAGGCGAACCTGGGTCGCTGGCTTGAAAGGCAAACACCGTACGCAACCGCGTCCGGTAGGGTAACTTGGTGGAAATGGTAACATGGCTCGTATAGAGAGGATCGTTACAACAATATAGTGGATACAATAGAAGTAGCAACATGAGGAAGACGCCTCCCACACACAGATTAATAGAAAAGAAAGGCACTATCAGTTGTCTTGTAGCCTTGTGCTAGTTGCGTTAACAGAAATAGCAATTAGCGACGAGCAGTGGTTAGTTGGTCAGTGCCGAGGTGCTGTTAGACACAGATGACATCATAGTAAAGAGACAGTTGCCAATGCTAGTGATCAGGATACAGTAGCAGCAGGAAGAAGGGGCTTCAGATTGATGGAAAAAGGTTGCATCAGCAGTATAGTAGGCTAGTGCTAGTGGTGTTAATTGAAGATGGTCTAATTAGCGATGAGCTAGCAGTGGTTAATTGGTCAGTGGTGAGGTGTTAGTGCTGTGATAATTGAGAACAACGTTGGCATTTCACTGTGTCAATACAGTTGCTGACATTGAAGAAATGTCAGTTTATGCTATTTTATTGCAACATACAACTTTAGGCACCCTCGATTATCTTGACTTTGTCCTTGCTGACTTACATTTAAGCCTAGAACTTCGTATTCAGCAATCCCAGGCTTGGGCTATCTGGCTCACTTTCTCAATTAATTATATCAGAGGTGTGACACAGAATCTTACAGTGGACTCACACAATCACACACATAGACACACACGAGGATGCACATGCACACATACGCATGAGCAGGCACGCACACACGCATGCACACACACACGCACATGGACATGCAACCAGACTCACGCATGCACCATACACACACTAAGTGGCACAGCCAGATGACGACAATGGGCTCTGTAAATCTGGTGGCATCAATGAGTGACAATGAAAACCTACTCGCTACACTAACTACTGATTCAGGTGTGAACACAGCTGTTTGATTCACAACAAATCCAGACGCATTTCATCATCTCTTAAACAACCCATCAACAAGTCTAATGTTTTATATGTCTGGTACAGTGAGCTATCCTGCAAACCTGCTATGCTTGCTATGCTATGCTATGTTTGCTATGCTTGCTATGCTTGCTATGCTATGCTATGTTTGCTATGCTTGCTATGCTTGCTATGCTATGCTATGCTATGTTTGCTATGCTTGCTATGCTATGCTATGTTTGCTATGCTATGCTTGCCTTCACCACCAGCATTTAGCACAATCTAGTCTTCAGTAAGCACTGCAAATTCCTCTTTTTTTAGAATACAGATTTATGTAACACTACTCTAATTGAGTATTGTTGCGATTTCTTAACGGCAGCTGTTCTGCGTAAAAAATGATAACCCTAATCAGCCTTCATTAATCATTTAAAATGCTGGAATTTTTTATCGTGACTCTTGTTGGGGAATGGGGAGACAAAGGAGTCATGGGTGTCAGTGTCACTCCCAGTTGAATTTAGCGAGCCCTAGGAATCCACCTAGCGTGTCTGTCCCTGAGCTTATGCGCTTACTCTCTCATGACGCCTTACCATTTTAATCCATATTTGGTTTGCAAAAGTGAATCTAAGCTCCCTTCTTTTTCCCTCTTGGTTCATTTTTTTTGTGCATAGCTAGAGACTGAAGATAACGGCGAGCTGGTGGGATAACTTCTGGGACAGTGGACCAACAGATTCAGACGAGAGGTCACTGGAGGGGATGGAGAGATTTGGGGGGTTGGGGGGGGTGCAGAGTAGACTGTGACACCCTGGAGAGTCAGTGGAGCTTCAAAGGGAAGACAGTGTGATTGACAGGCCCCCTAGAGGGGTGGAGACCCTGGTGGGGAGAAAGGCAGGCCACAATCACAAGAAGCCTCAGCAGTGTCCATGGCTCCCCAGTTCCCACAATGCGCCTGGGGAGGGGCACTGAGTGGGGACGGGATGCTGAGGGTCTTGGGGACCTTTGGACGGATCGTGGTATTCCGTTTTGACGCTATACTTTGCCCTTGAGATAATGCCATGAAGGACACAGAGTGTCCCCATGTACTCCTCACTCGAGTCAGGAGAAAGTTGCAAAGTGAACAAAAAGTTGTCTATTTTCCAGATGAGTCCACATTATTTGCCATTTGTTGAATAAATCCAGCGACATCCCCAAATGAATGGAAAAGATATCTGGAAATGAGATTATTTTCCATTTTCCATACAAAATAGATGCCATGGGGCTTGCTCTGGACAGGCGGCCACTTTTGAGCTCTAAAAACATCGGACAAGTAACGGATGATGGCAGCTCAGTGTCTGTAGCCAGGGCACATGTTAGAGCCAGTCATAGGGCTGTAGTTGTAATGTGTCTCTGTAAACACACTGAGCTCTGTCTAAACAGGACTCCATCGACCAGCCTGTAATCATGATGAGCATTTCTTTCTCTCTCTCTCTCTCTCCACTGGATTAGTCAACACTTGGTCTGTCTGCTGTACTCTACAGTAAGCTGTGTCTGATCTTACGGCCATGTCCTAATTGTTAGAATGTATATTAGGACTTAGCATTGGAACATGACGCCTAATACTGTATGTCCCTCGACCATTTTCTTCAAAAGGCAAATGTCTCATAATAATGTCCAACGGAGAAAATTTAGAGCCGAGTTTCCCAGACACAGATTAATAAGTAGTTCTGGACTAAAAAGCAGTCCTCAATTGAGATTTTCCATCGAAAGCGTTTTCAAATCATATCAAATCAAATTTTATTTGTCACATACACATGGTTAGCAGATGTTAATGCGAGTGTAGCGAAATGCTTGTGCTTCTAGTTCCGACAATGCCGTAATAACCAACAAGTAATCTAACTAACAATTCCAAAACTACTGTCTTATACACAGTGTAAGGGGATAAAGAATATGTACATAAGGATATATGAATGAGTGATGGTACAGAGCAGCATAGGCAAGATAATATAATAATAATATATAATAATAATAATATATGCCATTTAGCAGACGCTTTTATCCAAAGCGACTTACAGTCATGTGTGCATACATTCTACGTATGGGTGGTCCTGGGGATCGAACCCACTACCCTGGTGTTACAAGCGCCATGCTCTACCAACTGAGCTACAGAAGATGGTATTGAGTACAGTATATACATATGAGATGAGTATGTAAACAAAGTGGCTTAGTTAAAGTGGCTAGTGATACATGTATTACATAAGGATGCAGTCGATGATATAGAGTACAGTATATACGTATGCATATGAGATGAATAATGTAGGATAAGTAACATTACATAAGGTAGCATTGTTTAAAGTGGCTAGTGATATATTTACATCATTTCCCATCAATTCCCTTTATTAAAGTGGCTGGAGTTGAGTCAGTGTCAGTGTCAGTGTGTTGGCAGCAGCCACTCAATGTTAGTGGTGGCTGTTTAGCAGTCTGATGGCCTTGAGATAGAAGCTGTTTTTCAGTCTCTCGGTCCCAGCTTTGATGCACCTGTACTGACCTCGCCTTCTGGATGATAGCGGGGTGAACAGGCAGTGGCTCGGGTGGTTGATGTCCTTGATGATCTTTATGGCCTTCCTGTAACATCGGGTGGTGTAGGTGTCCTGGAGGGCAGGTAGTTTGCCCCCGGTGATGCGTTGTGCAGACCTCACTACCCTCTGGAGAGCCTTACGGTTGAGGGCGGAGCAGTTGCCGTACCAGGCGGTGATTCAGCCCGCCAGGATGCTCTCGATTGTGCATCTGTAGAAGTTTGTGAGTGCTTTTGGTGACACGCCAAATTTCTTCAGCCTCCTGAGGTTGAAGAGGCGCTGCTGCGCCTTCTTCACGATGCTGTCTGTGTGAGTGGACCAATTCAGTTTGTCTGTGATGTGTATGCCGAGGAACTTAAAACTTGCTACCCTCTCCACTACTGTTCCATCGATGTGGATAGGGGGGTGTTCCCTCTGCTGTTTCCTGAAGTCCACAATCATCTCCTTAGTTTTGTTGACGTTGAGTGTGAGGTCATTTTCCTGACACCACACTCCGAGGGCCCTCACCTCCTCCCTGTAGGCCGTCTCGTCATTGTTGGTAATCAAGCCTACCACTGTTGTGTCTTCCGCAAACTTGATGATTGAGTTGGAGGCGTGCGTGACCACGCAGTCGTGGGTGAACAGGGAGTACAGGAGAGGGCTCAGAACGCACCCTTGTGGGGCCCCAGTGTTGAGGATCAGCGGGGAGGAGATGTTGTTGCCTACCCTAACCACCTGGGGGGGCGGCCCGTCAGGAAGTCCAGTACCCAGTTGCACAGGGCGGGGTCGAGACCCAGGGTCTCGAGCTTGATGACGAGCTTGGAGGGTACTATGGTGTTGAATGCCGAGCTGTAGTAGATGAACAGCATTCTCACATAGGTATTCCTCTTGTCCAGATGGGTTAGGGCAGTGTGCAGTGTGGTTGAGATTGCATCGTCTGTGGACCTATTTGGGCGGTAAGCAAATTGGAGTGGGTCTAGGGTGTCAGGTAGGGTGGAGGTGATATGGTCCTTGACTAGTCTCTCAAAGCACTTTATGATGATGGAAGTGAGTGCTACGGGGCGGTAGTCGTTTAGCTCAGTTACCTTAGCTTTCTTGGGAACAGGAACAATGGTGGCCCTCTTGAAGCATGTGGGAACAGCAGACTGGTATAGGGATTGATTGAATATGTCCGTAAACACACCGGCCAGCTGGTCTGCGCATGCTCTGAGGGCGCGGCTGGGGATGCCGTCTGGGCCTGCAGCCCTGCGAGGGTTAACACGTTTAAATGTCTTACTCACCTCGGCTGCAGTGAAGGAGAGTCCGCATGTTTTCGTTGCAGGCCGTGTCAGTGGCACTGTATTGTCCTCAAAGCGGGCAAAAAAGTTATTTAGTCTGCCTGGATTTCTTCTTGTAGTCCGTGATTGACTGTAGACCCTGCCACATGCCTCTTGTGTCTGAGCCGTTGAATTGAGATTCTACTTTGTCTCTGTACTGATGCTTAGCTTGTTTGATAGCCTTGCGGAGGGAATAGCTGCACTGTTTGTATTCGGTCATGTTACCAGTCACCTTGCCCTGATTAAAAGCAGTGGTTCGCGCTTTCAGTTTCACGCGAATGCTGCCATCAATCCACGGTTTCTGGTTAGAGAATGTTTTAATCGTTGCTATGGGAACGACATCTTCAACGCACGTTCTAATGAAATCGCACACCGAATCAGCGTATTCGTCAATATTGCTATCTGAGGCAATACGAAACATATCCCAGTCCACGTGATGGAAGCAGTCTTGGAGTGTGGAGTCAGCTTGGTCGGACCAGCGTTGGACAGACCTCAGCGTGGGAGCCTTTTGTTTTAGTTTCTGTCTGTAGGCAGGGATCAACAAAATGGAGTCGTGGTCAGCTTTTCCGAAAGGGGGGCGGGGCAGGGCCTTATATGCGTCGCGGAAGTTAGAGTAACAATGATCCAAGGTTTTTCCACCCCTGGTTGCGCAATCGATATGCTGATAAAATTTAGGGAGTCTTGTTTTCAGATTAGCCTTGTTAAAATCCCCAGCTACAATGAATGCAGCCTCCGGATAAATGGTTTCCAGTTTGCAAAGAGTTAAATAAAGTTCGTTCAGAGCCATCGATGTGTCTGCTTGGGGGGGGATATATACGGCTGTGATTATAATCGAAGAGAATTCTCTTGGAAGATAATGCTGTCTACATTTGATTGTGAGGAATTCTAAATCAGGTGAACAGAAGGATTTGAGTTCCTGTTTGTTTCTTTCATCACACCATGTCTTGTTAGCCATAAGGCATACGCCCCCGCCCCTCTTCTTACCAGAAAGATGTTTGTTTCTGTCGGCGCGATGTGTGGAGAAACCCGCTGGCTACACCGCCTCGGATAGCGTCTCTCCAGTGAGCCATGTTTCCGTGAAGCAAAGAACGTTACAGTCTCTGATGTCTCTCTGGAATGCTACCCTTGCTCGTATTTCATCAACCTTGTTGTCAAGAGACTGGACATTGGCGAGTAGTATGCTAGGGAGTGGTGCACGATGTGCCCGTCTCCGGAGTCTGACCAGAAGACCGCCTCGTTTCCCTCTTTTTCGGAGTCGTTTCTTTGGGCCGCTGCATGGGATCCATTCCGTTGTCCTGTTTGAAAGGCAGAACACAGGATCCGCGTCGCGAAAAACATATTCTTGGTCGTACTGATGGTGAGTTGACGCTGATCTTATATTCAGTAGTTCTTCTCGACTGTATGTAATGAAACCTAAGATGACCTGGGGTACTAATGTAAGAAATAACACGTAAAAAAAACAAAAAAAATGCATAGTTTCCTAGGAACGCGAAGCGAGGCGGCCATCTCTGTCGGCGCCGCGTTTTTTTGTTGTTGTCCAGGACTAGGCTTAATCGGTGTCTGGGAAACCGGCCCATGGGAGTAAGAATTCTCATGAATTTAACAACACACAGGCATAAGACATAATAATGCAATTAAATAAAAACACATGAACCAGAGTAGAGAAACAGAACAATATTACAGGTATCCACTGCTTCCAGACACATCCCACTGGGCACACACTGGTTGAATCAACGTTGTTTCCACGTAGACCCAACGTGGAACAGGCGTTGAATTGACGTCCGTGCCCAGTTGGATGCGTCTACCACACATTTAAAGCCAACCACGTCTCTGTGAGAAAATGGAATAAATAAGGGTCAAAATGAATAAAATAAACCAGAACACTGTTGAACCCCTTGTTTCCTCCACATCCCTGTATTCATTATGTACAATAACATCATAACATCCGTGTGTCTGTGAGACTGTGTCCACAAATAACAAGCTAGAGTCACTAAAGCTAGTGTCACTAACAGGCCCTGCTCTCCCTCTCCCTCTCCCTCTCCCTCTCTCTCCCTCTCTCTCCCTCAGAGGAATAACCATGTAACCTGGCCATGGAGAGAGAGAGGTGGACAGAGAAAAGAGAGAGAGAGAGAGGAACAGTGGAACGTGGAGGGCAGTTGCCATGTACTACCCCATTTTAAACCATCACAATATGTACGGGGGACATTTTTACTTATTTTTGCATCGTAATTATTTTCCACCCCAAAGGTTGCTTCAGGCAACGTCAACCACTGCGTCAGGCACCACTGCGTCAGGCACCACTGCGTCAGGCACCACTGCGTTAGCGGCACATTGCATTATTTATTTGTGTTCGGGCAGGCGGATGGATACCCCAATACCGGGGAGACTTGTGTTTTGGGGGCCTCTCAATGTCATCTTCTAGCATTGTGGGAGGCAGTTGGTTGTTGGTTGGGGAAGGCCGGCCTTCTTAGCAGGGAGGTAGAGCTCACGTAGATAAAGAGTTTGGCTCAAGGGCAAAAGAGAGTGGAGTGTGACCGTGGTGTGGCATTGGGGTGTGGAGTGTATGTGTCATGACTAGACCCTTATCTATGGTTGAGTGTTGGCCCTCCCCAATGCAGGAGTCAACTGGCCAGGGGGTTGGTGGTGTGACATATTGAACATTTATGGGGTCTATAGGTAACCTGGTATATTGTTTACTACCATGTGTAAATAGTACAAAACACATGAAGACTTGTTGTGTTACCCCTGGGTAACATAGTTAAATAAATAGAGCTAGCTGCAGTATGCGGACCAGTTCATATTGTATTATACCTAGCTAGGTCCCAAGTGAATTGATAAAAGGGTTATTAGGCTACTGTATACTGAACAGCATTGGGTTGCATGTGTTTTCTGCATGTCATGCTTCTAGGCAGTGTGGATCATGCCCCGGTGATTGTGACGTCTCAGAAGGTAATACCCAGGTGTCCCCCTCTCTGTAGAACCGCCCAGAAACCGAAACCTCCAGCTCGCGCTCTGCTACCCATCACCCACCTGACCTGTCAGCCCAGGCCAATCTCCCTCTCCCCTTTCTCCTCTCTTCCCCAGACTGACAGCTTACCATTGTCCCTGTCATGGCTCTTCAGTGCCCCCCCCCATCTCTCCATCCCTCCACCTCCCTCTCATAGCACTACTACAACAGCAGCAACATCAACAACATCAACTCCTCTCTCTCTCGCCGGCTCGGCCACACGAGACGCTCGGACGCCTCTGTGACATGACAGCGACAACGTGCTGATGCTCTGGCAAGCACCCACACGCCTCCAACTCCCCTTCCTTCCCCTGTCTCCCCGAGGCGAGATCCAAGCTGCTCTTTCACTCTCTCACCTTAGCACAGATCCAGTGGACCGGAGAGGCAGACAGACAGAGGAGGGAGAGAGAGAGAGTCACTCTCCATTCTTGCTTTCTCTCTCTCATTCTCTTTCTCTCTCATGTCCTGGGAGGCCTAATGGGAGCTGACACCGCTGAAGCGACCCGGATGGACGGAGGGAAGGGGCAGCATATTGCAAGCGGCAGCATCCAATTATTTTTCTGTCTGATAAGTGCGCTGCTTGTTTGAGTCTGCCAGGCTAGGGTAAAGGGAGATGGTGTAGTGGGAGACTGGGGCTGGGGGTTTTGAGGGTGTGGCCGGGGTTGGTTGATGGGGAGGGCTGCATGGCTGGCAGGCCCAGATCTGGCAGGAAGGCCTGATCTGTCACACTCACACAGCCATGGCTACTCAGCCAGGCTTAGGGATAGTGCGGAAGAGAGTGTCTGTGTGTGGGTGGATGGATGGGAGGGTAGATTGTGTGTGTGTGTGTACAGTATGTGTGTGTGTGTGTGTCTCAGGTGTGTACTTGGTGAAATATATATTTATATGTAAAAGTATGACTTGTATATAATTTGTTTATATTGTGTATGTTTGTATCTGTCATGTTTTGTCTTATTTTGTCTTGTCATTTTGCTTTTCCCTCTGTTCGTTTTCCCCCTGCTGGTCTTTTTAGGTTCGTTCCCCTCTTTCTCTCTTCCTCCCTCTCTCTCTTCTCTCTATCGCTCCGTTCCTGCTCCCAGCTGTTCCTATTCCCCTAATCAATCATTTAGTCTTCCCACACCTGTTCCTTATCTTTTCCCCTGATTAGAGTCCCTATTTCTTCCCTTGTTTTCCGTTCCTGTCCTGTCGGATCCTTGTCTATTGTTCACCGTGCTGTGTCTATGTATCGCCCTGTCGTGTCGTGTTTCCCTCAGATGCTGCGTGGTGAGCAGGTGTCTGAGTCTGCTACGTTCAAGTGCCTTCCCGAGGCAACCTGCAGTTCTTGATCAAGTCTCCAGTCTGTTCTCGTAATTTGTTTATGCCTTTTGATTGTAAAGTTACTTTACTGGATTAAAGACTCTGTTTTCGCCAAGTCGCTTTTGGGTCCTCATTCACCTGCATAACAGTATCAGTGCTTATTTGTATGTTCTGGTGAGTCTTTGTGTGTGTGTGTGTGTGTGTGTGTGTGTGTGTGTGTGTGTGTGTGTGTGTGTGTGTGTGTGTGTGTGTGTGTGTGTGTGTGTGTGTGTGTGTGTGTGTGTGTGTGTGTGTGTGTGTGTGTGTGTGTGTGTGTGTGTGTGTGTGTGTGTGTGTGTGTGTGTGTGTGTCTGTCTGTCTGTCTGTGTCTTTGTGATGTATTTGTTCTATGTGTGTACATACACTCCTTGCTGTCCCCCACTCTCCTTGTCTAGTAACGGTCCCTGCCCTTGCTTTGACAGATATAGGATTGCTGTGGATTTTGTGAACGCTCAGATGCCTCAGTGTACAAGGGGAGAGCTGATCACTGGCGAGAGAAATTAGCAATTTGTGTCCCTGTGCATATGTGCATGTGTGCAGAAATAGCATATGGTTGGATGACAAAGTGCTTTGCGCCAGTCACTTTGAGCCAGAGCTGCAGTTTAACAAGCAGAGAGCCTTTGAGCCCTGAACCGTTGGAAGAGAGTTTGTGTGCGTGTGTGCGGATGTGTGCGTGCATGTGAGAGAGAGAGAGAGAGAGAGAGAGAGATAGAGAGAGAGAGAGAGAGAGAGAGAGAGAGAGAGAGAGAGAGAGAGAGAGAGAGAGAGAGAGAGAGAGAGAGACAGACAGAGGGGGCACTGCATAGTTGCAATAAGTATATAAAAACATGGGCTATGTCCGAAATTTGGCTTGCCTACTGCTTACTAAAGGCATAGTGTGTATTAATCATACTACATACTATTTTGAACGTACTGTTAAGGAAAAAGGTCTGCAGTGAGCAACATATATCATCATGCTGCTCGTTCTGAGAAGGCTTCATTGAATGCTCAATCGCTCTTGTTCCCTACCATTCTGATGAGCAGCTGTTGTCAAACACACGCGAGTGAGAAAATACGATTCTCTTTCTCACCAGTATGCAGCAAATTCTACTTGATGAAAAGCCGAAATGAGCATGACATCCTGGCATTTAAAGCGTGCTGCATTGTCTAAAGTTCACATACTATAAAATCATGCATTACATATTTCCCTCCAGATTCCTATAAATGCCATAATTATCACATTAAACACCATAGTAGGAGACCCATTCCCTCTACGCATGACTGTCAGTTCTTGTCTAAACAGAAAAGGTGTCGTTGTCCTTGACAACCCATAACTTCCCCTGTCGCGCGTGTATTAATGTTGTAATAAGGGTGACGCAATCCAAGTGTCACAACCTGTAGAGCGGCTGCGTTACAACGGGTGCCGGTTTTCCTATCGTATATGCTTCAGTGAGCCCAGTGGCACGTGTCGCCTGACACTGCTGTAAACAAGGAAGTGCCCCTCAAAGATTCGGCATCACACATGAAATGGGGGCTTGCAGTTCCTGAGAGGAAGGAGGGGTAATTGTACAATATGACCCAGGTTACATGCATGGTTTTAACTCCTCTCGTTCTCTTACGCATTCACACCTTTATTATCGAAGGTTTCCATTTGACTGTCTTGCCTTGCTCTATCCCTACTCTCTCACCTCTTCTCTCTTCTGTCCCAAAGTCATTTCAGGGGGAACTGATTGGAAGCTGGAAATGTGCAGTTTCAAGGTCCCCCTAGTGAGGAACCCTGTACAGAGGGGGTTTCTAACCGGGAGGGAGTCCCTCAAATGCTTTAATTAAAGTACAGGAGACCCCCGCAGGCTTGTTGAAATAGACCAAATAGTAGAAGAAAGAAGAATAGCTAATCAAGCCTGTAATGTTGCTGACCGCGCTGCTTCCACAGCGGGGCTGAGTGTTATTGACATTAGAAGGACAATGAGATCTGGATGCAAGGGACTTATTCCCTTTCTTGTTTGCGTGCTCCTGCCTACAGGCGTTCACTGAGCTGGAGACACGTTTTTACAAAACACGGTCGACAAAAGACAGTGTGTAGAATGTTGTGGTGTTTGTTTATCTCCCAGTGTACTGGGCGCACTCTTTTGAAAAAGAGAGAGTGTGGCATATACTGCTTGTGTGAATACCAAAAGGTATATGAACTCAAGCGTGTGTGTGTGTGTGTGTGTGTGTGTGTGTGTGTGTGTGTGTGTGTGTGTGTGTGTGTGTGTGTGTGTGTGTGTGTGTGTGTGTGTGTGTGTGTGTGTGTGTGTGTGTGTGTGTGTGTGTGTGTGTGTGTGTGTGTGTGTGTCCTAGTGCCTCCCCTTTATTTCGGTGCAATGCAGAACAGGAGCTTTTAATGCATTACATGTTCAAGGCCCGGGCAGAAGGGAGAAGAGGGAGAAGAGGGAGAAGAGGGAGAAGAGGGAGAGAGGGATCAATAGTATTGACCTGTTTACCTTAGTGCAGAGCACACGAGCCAGTGCTCCGGTTTACTACTTGAAACATTAAACCAGACTATTAGTAATACCTTGGTCTAGCTCTTCAGAGATTGACCACACAGCACGGTGGTATAACGGACATTGGGAAAGAGAAGGAGAGAGAGGGAGGAGAGGGGTATGGAGAGAAGGCGAGAGAGAGAGGAGAGGGTATAGAGAGGAGAGAGAGAGAGAGAGGAGATGGGTATAGAGAGAAGGAGAGAGAGGGAGGAGAGGGGTATAGAGAGAAGGAGAGAGAAAGAGAGGAGAGGGGTATAGAGAGAAGGAGAGAGAGGGGAGAGGGGTATAGAGAGGATAGAGAGAGAGAGAGAGAGAGAGAGAGAGAGAGAGAGAGAGAGAGAGAGAGAGAGAGAGAGAGAGAGAGAGAGAGAGAGAGAGAGAGAGAGAGAGAGAGAGAGAGAGAGAGAGAGAAGAGAGAGAGAGAGAGAGAGAGAGAGAGAGAGAGAGAGAGAGAGAGAGAGAGAGAGAGAGAGAGAGAGAGAGAGAGAGAGAGGGAGAGAGAGAGAGAGAGAGAGAGAGAGAGGAGAGAGGGTATAGAGAGAAGGAGAGAGAGAGGAGAGAGAGAGAGAGGGATATAGAGAGAAGAGAGAGAGAGAGGAGAGGGGTATAGAGAGAAGGAGAGAGTGAGAGAGGAGAGGGATATAGAGAGAAAGGAGAGAGAGAGGAGAGGGTATAGAGAGAAGGAGAGAGAGAGAGGAGAGAGGAGAGAGAGAGAGAGAGAGAGAGAGAGAGGGTTATAGAGAGAAGGAGAGAGAGAGAGGAGAGGGGTATAGAGAGAAGAGAGAGAGAGGAGAGGGTATAGAGAGGAGAGGGGAGAGAGAGAGAGAGAGAGAGAGGAGAGGGTTATAGAGAGAAGGAGAGAGAGAGAGGAGAGGGGTATAGAGAGAAGGAGAGAGTGAGAGAGGAGAGGGATATAGAGAGAAGGAGAGAGAGAGAGGAGAGGGGTATAGAGAGAAGGAGAGAGTGAGAGAGGAGAGGGATATAGAGAGAAGGAGAGAGAGAGGAGAGGGTATAGAGAGAAGGAGAGAGAGAGAGGAGAGGGGTATAGAGAGAAGGAGATAGAGAGAGGAGAGGGGTATAGAGAGAAGGATAGAGAGAGAGGGGAGGAGTATAGAGAGAAGGATAGAGAGGGAGGAGAGGGGTATGAGAGGGGAGGGGTATAGAGAGAAGAAGAGAGAGGGAGGGGAGGGTATAGAAGAAGGAGAGAGAGAGTGGAGAGGGGTATAGAGAGAAGGATAGAGAGAGAGGGGAGGGGTATAGAGAGAAGGAGAGAGAGAGGAGAGGAGAGGGGTATAGAGAGAAGGATAGAGAGAGAGGGGAGGGGTATAGAGAGAAGGAGAGAGAGAGTGGAGAGGGGTATAGAGAGAAGGAGAGAGAGAGAGGAGAGGGGTATAGAGAGAATGAGAGAGAGGGAGCAACGCTGGATGTAATCCTCAGGATTAAACCCGCCAGGCTTTTACCAGCGCTAGCCTCCGGACCTGATGTGGTCACTCGAGCCTGACGTCGAACTGCAGGGCATTGTGGTCCGTCCGCCTCAAGCAAGCTCCCCCGGGCGCTTTTGTGATCCCCGTCGACCCCCTTCACACCTCCTCCCACTAAAACAGAATTTCTTTAAATGCTTATTTTTTTTTTATTTTCTGCTTCCTTTTCTATCGCTTCTATTGCCTCTGTGGCTTGTTTGTCCATTGATTTTTATCCCTCTCCCTCTCTCAAGGCACAGCCCCACTCCTCCCCTCCTCCCTCCTTCCACCCCTCTGCATCTCCCAATCTCCCCTCTGTTGTTGATCCAAACTGATTTATTTATTTATTTTAATCTCATTGCCCAGGTAATTTGTACGGGGTAATGACTTTCTGTGAATCTACATTGAACTCATTTTTTCAGACCTTTGCACCTTCTGCGTCCTCTCTCCCTCTCTCCCTCTCTCTCACTTTCTTTCTTTCTTTCTTTCTTTCTTTCTTTCTTTCTTTCTTTCTTTCTTTCTTTCTTTCTTTCTTTCTTTCTTTCTTTCTTTCTTTCTCTCTCTCTCTCTCTCTCTCTCTCTCTCTCTCTCTCTCTCTCTCTCTCTCTCTCTCTCTCTCTCTCTCTCTCTCTCTCAGTTTATTTCTATTTATCTCTATTTTCTTTCTTTCTCCCTCTCTTGCTGGTTCTCTGTCCTCTGTGTATTTAAAATTCCCCTAGATATCAGCGGTGGAGGGGGAAGAGGATGGGGAGGGGGAAAGCTTGTCTGGCAGTAGGTCTCTGTAGCCCGCCTGAGAAGGTGATTGACACCTGGCTCTCCACAGTGGACTTTTCCTCGCCCCTTCTTCTCCCTCCCTCTAGTAGGAGAACAGGGGGCATGGGGAAAGCTGGGAAGTGCAGGCAGAGTGGCTGTTGTTTTGCTTTAAAAATATTTTATATCTTTTCTATTTTTTTGCCCTTTTAAGATCCAGTCAAAATTACCATTCCTAATTCAGGAGGTGCACAGAAGGAGAGAGCGAGGCCTTTTCTTGCGCAAAATGATCCCTGTGCCTCGTTAGCTTGAAATATAAGGGAAGGAGGAGGCGAGGGGGCAACGATGGGGATTGGGATGTCTTGAGGGGGACTCTCCCCCCACCACGTCTCCCTCCACCTGGAGACCTCACCCTCTCCCCTTCTCTTCTTCCTCCCCCATCTCTCTCTCTTGGCAGGCTAGGCTGTATCAGTATTCATAGTGTGACTCTGTCACTGGGGTAAACAAGGGCCTGGCTGACTCCAACACCCAGCTGGCACACTGTCTCCAGTCTGCAGTGCCGGAGCCGGACTTAAGGATCACAACAACAACAACCACAGAAGACCTAGTGACACTGGGTTGCATCCCAAACGGCACCCTATTCCCTACTTAGCACAATGCATTTGACTAAGGGCCCAATAGGTCTCTGGTCAGAAGTATTGCACTTTCCAGGAAATAGGGTGCTATTTGGGACACAGCCTGGTAGACAGGGGGACAGGTACTCTATAAGGTGGGAGAGAGAATGGAGGGAGTGGACAGATGTTTGTCAGACTGGACTGGGGTGGACAATTTATATTTATTGATATAGCCTAAAGATACTGTATGAAGGCTAAAATCCACACCCACTATACTGCTGGCTTATGGATGAAACTAAGCAGGGTCGGTCCTGGTCGGTTAAACTCCCAATCTGGCACTCATATCATCACGGCCACCTAATCATCCTGAGATTTCAATTGGCTAATTCATCCCCCCTCCTCTCCCCTGGAACTATTCCCCAGGTTGTTGCTGTAAATGAGAATGGGTTCTCAGTCAGCTCACCCCACTACCACCCACACACATACACACCTTACTTACTTCTTCCCTTGAAATAATTCAGAGGTCATCCCGGTATTCATCTCCCTTAATCATGCATATGAACGTGACCTTGGCAAGGCCTCGGGCACTCTGAGACATGCCGCCCCATCCCATCCAGTATGATTTGCATCTTTGATTGCGTTAAACCATGTTTTGGTATCATCAGCATACATAAGATCAACAGCCCCGTGCACTAAAGAGGACAAAATGGAGAATCGCTGAGATCTTTAAAAGCCTTTTGGCTTTTGAAAATAAAATCAACATAATTCAGGTGAAGGTGAACATGGCAACATGCGGGCGGACTGAAGTAAAGTAGATTAGGCTATCAAGCAAATCTAGCAAAACCACAAGAGTTGTAGCTAGCTAGCATAACAGCGGGCCTTAAATGCCTGGGCATTATTATTATGATGCATTTATCCATGCAGAGTGGCTTGGTCCCGATGGAGGCCCCTAAATGAAGGGGTTGACCTTGAACAAGCCCTCTCTGTTCATTAGCAACGTGGTACTTATCTGCAATAACGCTGCCAAAGAGGATACATGGGCCCAGGACCAAAGTCAATGCTGTACCGTTGGAGAGGGGAGTTCACCGTTAGCATATAGTTAATGGCGTTGGGTCTCTTAGGGGGGGCTGCTCTGCTCTCAACCCACCCCATGATGGATAATGCCAGGTTAACCATCTCGTGTACAGATGAACTTGAGTGTGGTTTTGAGTGTGTGCATGTGTATGCTTGAATGCACGTATGTGTGTGTCCCTCTGTGCAGTGTTTGCATGCACGTGCACGTGCACGTGTGTGTGTGTGCACGTGTGTATGTGCGCGCGAGTGCACGTGTGTATGTGCGCGTGTGTGTGTGTGTGTGTGTGTGTGTGTGTGTGTGTGTGTGTGTGTGTGTGTGTGTGTGTGTGTGTGTGTGTGTGTGCGCGTGTGTGTGTGCGTGTGTGTGTGTGTGTGTGTGTGTGTCTGAAGGGGTGGGGTGGATGGTGGGGGTAAATAAATGAATAAACCAGACAGTGCATGGTCGATAGTGTCAAAAGCAGATGACAGATCTTAAAAAATGAATATTGATCTTTGTTGGGGCCTTTACTCCGGTGACCTGTGGGAGGTCAGCCTGTGTAATTAGAGATGTGGAGGAGCGCAGGCGCCCCCTAAAAGCCTACCCCTGCAACCTCAACCCTAGGTACAAATGCTCCATTTATACATGTCCTCCAGTCCGGACTCCGGACGGACAACTACGGAGTTAGCTGTGTCTGGGTCTGACTGTGACAATGTGCAAATGGTTTAATTGGTATATTGTAATTACATCGCCACCATGGCCTATTTATTGCCTCACCTCCCGTATCTTACCTCATTTGCACTCACTGTATATAGACTTTTTCTACTGTATTATTGACTGTATGTTTGTTTATTCCATGTGTAACTCTGTGTTGTTGTATGTGTCGGACTGCTTTGCTTTATTCTTGGCCAGAATAATGTTGTCGCAGTTGTAAATGAGAACTTGTTCTCAACTAGCCCACCTGGTTAAATAAAGGTGAAATAAAACTAAAATAAAATCTGTGTCATTTTGTCTTTTGATTTTCGATGATGTGTGGATAGATGTGTGATTAACGATGTGCATTCTTTACAGCAAATCTTGTTTCCATATGGATTATCTTGTCTCAGGAAGAATACCAGTACTGTGGATCAGTGTTTTCCTTACATATACTCGCATGTTGAAGTATTCTTTGTTTTTTCAGGAATACTTGCGGTGATTTTACCTACAAGAGATGCTGAACATATGGGTTTCATAAGACACTTCATGTCAGGCCAGTGGGTATGTGTGGTAAATGTGAGCTCAGTAAGACAGTTCATGTCAGGCCAGTGGGTATGTGTGGTAAATGTGAGCTCAGTAAGACACTTCATGTCAGGCCAGTGGGTATGTGTGGTAAATGTGAGCTCAGTAAGACACTTCATGTCAGGCCAGTGGGTATGTGTGGTAAAATGTGAGCTCAGTAAGACACTTCATGTCAGGCCAGTGGGTATGTGTGGTAAATGTGAGCTCAGTAAGACACTTCATGTCAGGCCAGTGGGTATGTGTGGTAAATGTGAGCTCATTAAGACATGAGTAAGGTGAGGCTTTTTACTGGAGCGGGGAACAGGGATTAAAACCACACTACCCTCAGGCTACACATACGCTGGAGAGGGAAAGGACACATTTGATGATGGCAGTTTAAAGATATCTCAACATCTCTCTCTCTCTCCTCTCTTTCTCCCTCTTTCTCTTTAACTGTCTTCTTATGGTGTAAACATACACTACCGTTCAAACGTTTGGGGTCACTTAGAAATGTCCTTGTTTTTGAAAGAAAAGCCCAGGCCATGCCTAGAAGGCCAGCATCCTGGAGTCGCCTCTTCACTGCTGAAGTTGAGACTGGTGTTTTGCGGGTACTATTTAATGAAGTTGCCAGTTGAGGACTTGTGAGGTGTCTGTTTCTCAAACTAGACACTCTAATGTACCTGTCCTCTTGCTTGTTTGTGCACTGGGGCCTCCCACTCCTCTTTCTATTTTGCTTAGAGCCCGTTTGCGCTGTTCTGTGAAGGTAGTAGTACACAGCGTTGTACGAGATCTTCAGTTTCTTGGCAATTTCTCGCATAGGATAGCCTTCATTTCTCAGAAGATGAATACGTAGACAAATTTAAGAAGACAGTTATTCTTTCTTGCCATTTTGAGCCTGTAATTGAACCTACAAATGCTGATGCTCCAGATACTCAACTTCGAAAGAAGGACAATTTTATTGCTTCTTTAATCAGAACAACAGTTTTCAGCTGTGCTAACATAATTGTAAAAGGGTTTTCTAATGATCAATTAGCCTTTTAAAATGATAAACTTGGATTTGCTAACACAACGTGCCATTGGAACACAGGAGTGATGGTTGCTGATATTGGGCCTCTGTACACCTATGTAGATATTCCATTAAAAGAATCTGCCGTTTCCAGCTACAATAATCATTTACAACATTAACAATGTCTACACTGTATTTCTGATCTATTTTATTTTATTTTAATGGTCAAAAAAATCAAATCAAATCAAATCAAATCAAATTTTATTTGTCACATACACATGGTTAGCAGATGTTAATGCGAGTGTAGCGAAATGCTTGTGCTTCTAGTTCCGACAATGCAGTGATAACCAACAAGTAATCTAACTAACAATTCCAAAACTACTGTCTTATACACAGTGTAAGGGGATAAGGAACATGTACATAAGGATATATGAATGAGTGATGGTACAGAGCAGCATACAGTAGATGGTATCGAGTACAGTATATACATATGAGATGAGTGTGTAGACAAAGTAAACAAAGTGGCATAGTTAAAGTGGCTAGTGATACATGTGTTACATAAGGATGCAGTCGATGATGTAGAGTACAGTATATACATATGCATATGAGATTAATAATGTAGGGTAAGTAACATTATATAAGGTAGCATTGTTTAAAGTGGCTAGTGATATATTTACATCATTTCCCATCAATTCCCATTATTAAAATGGCTGGAGTTGGGTCAGTGTCAATGACAGTGTGTTGGCAGCAGCCACTCAGTGTTAGTGGTGGCTGTTTAACAGTCTGATGGCCTTGAGATAGAAGCTGTTTTTCAGTCTCTCGGTCCCAGCTTTGATGCACCTGTACTGACCTCGCCTTCTGGATGATAGCGGGGTGAACAGGCAGTGGTTCGGGTGGTTGATGTCCTTGATGATGTCCTTGATGATCTGTGTGCTTCTCTTTCAAAAACAAGGACGTTTCTAAGTGACCCCAAACTTTTGAACGGTAGTGTACATATACACACACAAATTCAAAAATAAACATACAGCAACAAGCACAGCTACATACATAGGAACACATAAGCAGGCGAAAACATACACACACACACACACACACACACACACACACACACACACACACACACACACACACACACACACACACACACACACACACACACACACACACACACACACACACACACACACACACACACACACACACACACACACACACACACACACCCTCTCTTTATCTTTCTAGCTATGGATAACTGCAGGCAAAGTGTTAGTGTGGCTGTAATCCCTGTATCAGTGGCTTTATCCACGGCAGTAGCACTAATGATTTAGTGCTTGGCAGCCCATGTAATGGGCCCCTGACAGGCCCCCCAATTCCCCTCCCCCACGCCATAGTGCCCCACACACAACATATATCCGAAATGCCGTTCCTTGCCTAGACGTTACTCCATACGGGATGGCCCTCAGTTCACACACACAAACAGGCGCACACACACACACAGCACACAAACGGCGGCAGTATGGTTGTCACCGCCCGGGGACGCCTCGTGGTAAGGTGAACTCAGAGTGAACCTGCTCACGACATAAATAACATCTCTCATCTCTCCAAAGCCCACTCAACCTCCACTGCCTTCTCTCTCTTCTCCCTCTCAAGTCACACTCAGCCAGACTTTGATAGGAAAGTACACTTACAAATATACACACAGTCACAGACACATGCACATGGACACACACACACACACACACATATATTACAGACACCCACCTCTGAAAACACTGGTGCATAAATGCCTCAGGTCAAGTCCAGCCCCCTCACCACCATACAGAAACTAGTCATTTGAAAGTTGACTTTTAGAGGTGTAGTTCAGGTTGTAGCGTACGGCATATATACAGTGCATTCGGAAAGCATTCAGACTCCTTCCCCTTTTTCACATTTTGTTACATTACAGCCTTAAACTATGTATCAAATATTATTTTAAGGCTTTAAACATCAACCTACACACAATAACCCATAATGATAATTTTGATAATTGTTTGCAAATGTATAAAAAAAATCAAAAAATATCCTTTGCTATGAGACTCGAAATTGAGCTCAGGTGCATCCTGTTTCCATTGATCATCCTTGAGATGTTTCTACGACTTGATTGGAGTCCCCCTGTGGTAAATTCAATTGATTGGACATAATTTGGAAAGGTACATACCTGTCTATATAAGGTCCCACAGTTGACAGTGCCTGTCAGAGCAAAAGCCAAGCCATGAGGCCAAAGGGATTCGCCGTAGCGCTCTGAGACAAGATTGTGTCAAGGCACAAATTTCTGCAGCTTTGAAGGTCCCCAAGAACACAGTGGCCTCCATCATTAAATGGAAGAAGGTTGGAACCAACAAGACTCTTCCTAGAGCTGGCTGCCCGGCCAAACTGATCAATCGGGCAAGAACCTGATGCTCACTCTGACAGAGCTCTAGAGTTTCTCTGTGGAAATGGGAGAACCTTCCAGAAGGACAACCATCTCTGCAGCACTCCATCAATCAGGCCTCTATGAAGTAGAGCGGTCAGACGGAAGCCACTCCTCAGTAAAATGCGCATGACAGCCCACTTGGAGTTTGCCAAAAGGCACCTAGAGGACTCTCAGACCATGAGAAACAAGATTGAACTCTTTGGCCTGAATGCCAAGCGTCACATCTGGAGGAAACCTTTCACCATCCCTACAGTCTTTAGCAAATCCTCAAATCCTACATGGTGTTGGCAGCATCATACTGTGGGGATGGTATTCAGCAGCAGGGACTGGGAGACTAGTCAGGATCGAGGAACAGAGAGATTCTTTTTTATTTTTATTTTTTTGTTGTTGAATTTTACCCCTTTTTCTCCCCAATTTCATGGTAACCAATTGTTTTTAGTGATAATTGCAAGAGTGGGCCCATAAGTTAAACAGCAAGCATGAAGAATGTTCATAATTGTGCCATACCTATAGGCTATAGGGTAAATTGGTGAATGACTTTCCACACATGGCTATCGGAAAGAGAAGAAATAAGACGCTATGCTGATGATACGTTTGTATTTGTATTTATTCCCACTATGCCCGTAGAATAGGACACCAAGTGAATCATGTTCTGCTTATTGGATGAAGATAAACAAGCATTCAGACTAGCCTTCTTGATTGAACGTTTTTGTAAACTACATTACAACTATTCTCCCACCTGCTATTATTAAGGCAACAGCATCACACACACCAACCAGCTCTACCAGCTGCACAGTGTACAACAAGCTACACTAATGACACAACTCTCTGTTTAGGTCTATTTACAGTATATCTCAGGGACCACCTCCTCTGTCCCTTCCTCCTCTCCCCTCCTCATCATCCATCTCCCTCTCGTGTCCTTTTTGCTAGCTTCCTGTTAACCTGTACAACAATCCACACTAATGTGACGAACCTCCCTGTTTAGGCCTATTTATATCTGAGAGACCAACTCCCCCCTCCCTGTCTGTGCCACTCCTCTGTCCCCAGTGCTATCCACTTCCTGTTAACAACACCATGCAGGCGTTTATTGATAGGTCGTTCCCATTAGTGAATGTTTACCTGTCAGGGCCTGGACGGCTAATGAGAGCGCTTTGGGACGAGGAGGAAAAACGAGCCCCCTCATTTGCCCTGTGTGTGTGTGTGTGTATCATGTCGGTGTGTATTGTGCGTATATGTATGTGTAGGCCCTATGTGTGGGAGTGAGGGTGTGCACACACACATGTGTGTGTGTGTTGTGGGGCCCATATAACCACTAATGGATGCTTACCGCCTTCCCCGATACTGTTACACACAAGCTGCCACCACCTCCACCGCTAATGCTACCGCTTCTGCCATCGCCATCATTGGTAGCCTATAACCGGCCCAGTTAATTGGTGTCACCGCTTCTCTTCTTCGAGGCCCCAACCTATTTGATCATCTAGGAGGAGGGTGAGGAGGAGGGAGGATAATGGGAGAGAGGTATGGATGGTGTATGCGATGGGTAGGGGATTGGAGGGGTGGGGTGGTTGGGGTCACCCTAATCGATACAAAGGGAGCTTGGGCTTTGAGGAGGTAGGGGTGGGAGTCCAGACACTCGGGTGGGGGTGGAGGGTCGTCATGGGTCATGGGGATGACTACCCCACTCACCCGATTCTCTCAGATCACTATTAATGGTGATGAAGGGTAATTGAACCATTAGGAGTGTAAGTGGCAATAGGAGGTGGTGTTGGGAAGTAGTTAGGGTAACTGGACTAACTGGTAAGGGATTGGTGAGTCCCAATAATGACTAAAGTATACCCTTCAGAATAGCTAACACTCTGACTCTTTTTAGTGAGAGATATCAATGCCAACAACTGGGTTGCATTAATTAGGGCACACTGTTGCAAATCGTTTTCCAACAGAAAATCCAAACAAAAGTTCCGTATTGGACAAGTTCAAGTTGTCCCTCTATTTCAATGTTTTCTTCTGGTTTGTGCCAAATGAATACAATCCTGAATTTGACAGAATCAGCTTGCTACTTTAATCATGCAATTTAGTCACATTGCATTTGTGTTCATTTGTTACACAAGTAGCCTTCAGAAATTCACTGTAGCCCTGAGCCTAAATTTGTAACGCTCGTCGTATGAAGTAGACCGAGGTGCAGCGCGGTATGTGTTCATGATTCTTTATTTTCTCAGAACACGAAACAAAACAACAAAATAATAACGAACTTCACTTTCTGTAGGCTTTACAAAGCTAACAAAAAACAACATCCCACAAAACTAAGGTGGCAAAACAGGCTGCCTAAGTATGATTCCCAATCAGAGACAATGATAGACAGCTGTCCCTGATTGAGAACCCTACCCGGCCAAAACATAGAAATAAAGAACATAGAGTTTCCCACCCAAGTCACACCCTGACCAACCAAACATAGAGAATAAAAGGATCTCTATGGTCAGGGCGTGACAAAATTATTAACAATTCCTAACCGATATTAAATTATAACACATTTAAATAACAAATTCTAAATAACAAAATCGATAAAATTGAAGACGGGATGATCTGTGTTCAATACAGTAAGAAAACATACTGAAGCTAGCTTTCTGATCATGCGCCTCTATCAAACAGTACACATGAAGTGACCCTCGTTCAAGATGGCCGTACTTCTTCATTACACAAAGGAATATCCTCAACCAATTTCTAAAGACGGGTGACATCCAGTGGAAGCGATAGGAACTGCAAGCAAGTCCCTTATAAATCTGGATTCCCAATGAAAACCCATTGAAAAAGAGAGTGACCTCAAAAAATAAAATCTGAATGGTTTGTCCTCTGGGTTTCGTTCTGTTATACTCACAGACATGATTCAAACAGTTTTAGAAACTTCAGAGTGTTTTCTATCCAAATCTACTAATAATATGCATATCTTATCTTCTGGGGATGAGTAGCAGGCAGTTGAATTTGGGCATGCTTTTCATCCAAAATTCCAAATGCTGCCCCCTATCCTAGAGAAGATATACTTTTTAAAACAATTGTACATTGTATATTTTTAAGACACATAAATTCAGCAAAAAAGAAATGTCCCTTTTTCAGGACCCCATCTTTCAAAGATAATTCAGAAAAATCCAAATAACTTCAAAGATCTTCATTGTAAAGGGTTTAAACACTGTTTCCCATGCTTGTTCAATGAGCCGTAAACAATTAATGAACATGCACCTGCGGAACGGTCGTTAAGACACTAAGAGCTTACAGGTGGTAGGCAATTAAGGTCACAGTTATGAAAACTTAGGACACTAAAGAGGCCTTGCTACTGACTTTGAAAAACAACAAAAGAAAGATGCCCAGGGTCCCTGCTCATCTGCGTGAATGTGCTTTAGGCATGCTGCAAGGAGGCATGAGGACTGCAGATGTGGCCAGGGCAATATATTGCAATGTCCGTACTGTGAGACGCATAAGACAGCGCTACAGGGAGACAGGATGGACAGCTGATTGTCCTTGTGGTGACAGACCACGTGTAACAGCACCTGCACAGGATCGGTACATCCGAACATCACACTTGTGGGACAGGTACAGGATGGCAACAATAACTGCCCAAGTTACACCAGGAACGCACAATCCCTCCATCAGTGCTCAGCCTGTCTGCAATAGGCTGAGAGAGGCTGGAAGGAGGGCTTGTAGGCCTGTTGTAAGGCCTGTTGTAAGACCTGTTGTAAGGCAGGTCCTGTTGTAAAGCAGACATCACCGGCAACATCGCCTATGGGCACAAACCCATCGTTGCTGGACCAGCAACGATTCCATTGAAGGAATGAGCGTTACACAGAGGTCTCTACTCTGGAGCGGGATCGATTTGAAGGTGGAGGGTCCGTCATAGTCTGGGGAGGTGTGTCACAGCATCATCGGACTGAGCTTGTTGTCATTGTAGGCAATCTCAATGCTGTGCATTATAGGGAAGACATCCTCCTCTTTCATGTGGTACCCTTCCTGCAGGCCCATCCTGACAAGACCCTCCAGTATCACAATGCCACCAGCCATTCTGCTCGTTCTGTGTATGATTTCCTGCAAGACAGGAATGTCAGTGTTCTGCCATGGCCAGCAAAAAGCCCGGATCTCAATCCCATTCAGCACGTCTGGGAACAGTTGGATCAGAGGGTGAGGGCTAGGGCCATTCCCCCCAGAAATGTCCTGGAACTTGCAGGTGCCTTGGTGGAAGAGTGGGGTAACATCTCACAGCAAGAACTGGCAAATCTGGTGCAGTCCAGATACTGACTGTTACTTTTGATTTTGATTTTTTTCAGGGACACATCATTCAATTTATGCTAGTCACATGTCTGTGGAACTTGTTCAAAACATGTCTCAGTGTCACGGAATTCTTCCTGGGAAGGAGAGGCGGACCAAAACGCAGCGTGGTTTTTTATATACATCTTTAATAAAGATGATAACTTGAACAATGTATAATACAAAATAAGAAACGTGAAAAACGGAAACAGCCCTATCTGGTGCAACAAACACAAAGACAGGAACAATCACCCACAAAACCCAACACAAAACAGGCTACCTAAATATGGCTCCCAATCAGAGACAATGACTAACACCTGCCTCTGATTGAGAACCATATCAGCCCCAAACACAGAAACAGACAAACAAGACATCCAACATAGAATGCCCACTCAGATCACACCCTGACCAAACAAAACATAGAACATACAAAGCAAACTATGGTCAGGGTGTGACACTCAGTTGTTGAATCTTGTTATGTTCATACAAATATTTACACGTTAAGTTTGCTGAAAATAAACCGGGCTGACAGTGAGAGGACGTTTCTTTTTTTGATAAGTTTACATTTATACCTTTAAAAAGTGTTTTAGTTTGGGACAATGGCATTCGTTCTGTTCTTAATACACCTTGTTGGCTGGAGTTTACAGTCCCTGGAGTTGCAGTGACGTGAAACAGTATTTTCCCTCTTTCTGATTTTCTTCATTTTTGCATATTTTTGTATACTGAATGTTATCAGATCTTCAACCAGAACTTAATATTAGATAAAGGGAACCTGAGTTTACAAATAACAACAACAAAAAATGATACCTTTTTTATTTTTCTAATTAACAAAGATACGCAACACCTAATTCCCATTTGAAAAAGTCATTGCTCCCTTTCACTCAATAACTGGTTGTGCCACCTTTAGCTGCAATGACTGCAACCAAGTACTTCCTGTAGTTGTTGGTCAGTCTCTCATATCGCTGTGGTGGAATTTTGACAAACTCTTGCACGCAGAACTGCTTCAACTCAGCGGCATTTGTGGATTTTCAAGCATGAACTGCTCATTTCAAGTCCTGCCACAACATCTCAATTGGGATTAAGTCTGAACTTTGACTAGGCCATTCCAAAATGTTAATGTAGACTCGATTGTGTGTTTTGGATCATTGTCTTGCTGCATGACCCAGCTGTGCTTCAGCTTCAGCTAACAGATGGGTGACCTGACATTCTCCTGTAGAATTCTCTGATACAGAGCAGAATTCATGGTTCCTTCTATTAAGGCAAGTCCTCCCGGTCCTGAGGGAGAAAAGCATCCCCAAACCATCACACTACCACCACCATGCTTGACCGTTGGTATGAGGTTCTTACTGTGGAATGCAGTGTTTGGTTTTTGCCAGACATAATGGGACCCATCTCATCCAAAACGTTGACTCAAGTTTCCCCCAAAAAACTGCACCTGTAAGCACCTGGATGGTCATCAAAAAATTCAGTCTCTCGATGTGCTAAACTGGTAGAGACATACCCCAAGCGACTTACAGCTGTAATCGCAGCAAAAGGTGGCGCTACAAAGTATTAACTTAAGGGGGCTGAATAATTTTGCACGCCCAATTTTTCCGTGTTTGATTTGTTAAAAAAGATTGAAATATCCAATAAATGTCGTTCCACTTCATAATTGTGTCCCACTTGTTGTTGATTCTTCACAAAAAAATACAGTTTTATATATTTATGTTTGAAGCCTGAAATGTGGCAAAAGGTCGCAAAGTTCAAGAGGGCCGAATACTTTCGCAAGGCACTGTATAGGGAGCACAACTTCGCTCCCATTAAGAGTATTTCAAAGCGTTATCATTGTACTGCTACCAAGTTCCCAGGGGTATTGTCAGTAGAATTCTTGTGACCATTAAGTTCAATTCCACTGTTAGCTCTGTTACTGTTAGCCAAATAGGGAAGCCCACTGTGGTAAGCGCATCCAGTGCTATTATTTGAAATACCACAAATATGGATAGCCCCTCTGTTTTCAGATTCCTTAGGGGGCTTGGGCGGTAACATATCAATGTACAAAGTCTGATGTTAAAGAGACTTGGCTAAATGTCTTGATCCCGGATAAGGACATTGACATAGCCAATTACTACATTTTCACGTGTGCCAGATTGAAAAAAGGGCTATATACAATATGTGAATTAAACTCTTTTGACACCATGTTCTCAAAATATCACTATCCCCTAAAAAATGTAGGTTTTTGTTTAGAGATGTGGCCATAAGCCAAAATACATATTTATCTGTTGCAGGGATTTACCACCACCTCTCTGCATTGGCAGACACTGTTGTTACTATTTTTGAGTATTTCAACCTTTTCTTTCATCTGAATTAGTTGTTAAGAAGATCATTTTGTTTGAAATTTTAGTCATTTAGAAGATGCTCTTACCCAGAGCGACTTACAGTTAGCGCATTCATCTTAAGATAACTAGGTGGGTCAACCACATATAACCACAGTCATAATAAGTATATTTTTCCTCAATGACATAACAAGTAAAGTCAGATCTTGGCTAACTTTCAGCAAAAAAATCTAAGTGGTCTCAGACCATTTTAAGAATATTTGTTATGACTTTAAACCTGACTAAACTGATTGCAAATCTCCTCACTGATCGACCTGATTCTGACAAATAGCCCCCACACCTACTTGTCCAGTGGTGTCTTTGCTAATGATCTGTGATCAATATGTTATTGCATGTAGAAGAAATACCACACAGATTAACACTGATCCTCGTGGAGTTATGAAGAGATTAGAAAAAAAAAATTCTCCATGATATGTATTACTCTGACCTTTCCTCCATCAGCTGCATGTCTGACCCGGAATCAGCTCTAGAATTGTTCTCATCTATTTTTATCACTGGCAGACAAACACACTCCCTTTAAACGCCTTAGAGTAAAAAATAGAACAAATCCTTGGTTCTCTACAGGTATGTCAGATGTTGTTATGATGAGAAATCAGGCAAAGGCTAAAAACTATGCATGGGCTGCATCTCAATCCTTATATCTGCCTATGTCGCATCTGCGATTAAAGGTGACCGAGCAACAGCTGTGTTTGTCAGACCATGAGACATCCTGAAAATCAGTCTTCTCACAAAAACATTTGTTGCGTCCGAACCGTTCGGGCTGCAAACTAATATGACCACTCTATGGAAAGATGAGATGCTCACGAACTCGATGGTTATGAGTTCTCTCCAGCGCCGACAGAGATGGCCGCCTCACTTTGTGTTCTTAGGAAACTATGCAGTATTTGTTTTAAAATATATTATTTCTTACACTGTTACCCCAGGAAATCTTAAGTGGTGGCAGGGTAGCCAAGTGGTTAGAGTGGTGGACTAGTAACTGGAAGGTTGCAAGTTCAAATCCCTGAGCTGACAAGGTACAAATCTGTCGTTCTGCCCCTGAACAGGCAGTTAACCCACTGTTCCTAGGCCGTCATTGAAAATAAGAATTTGTTCTTAACTGACTTGCCTAGTAAAATAAATAAAAAACATTTTTATTCCAAACAGCCGGGAGAAACTATTGGATATAAGAGCAACGTCAACTTACCAACATTATGACAAGGAATACGACTTTCCTGAAGCGGATCCTCTGTTTGGTCCACCACCCAGGACAATGGATCGGATCCCAACAGGCGACCCAAAACAACGGCGCGCAAGAAGGGGCAGACAGAACGCTCTTCTGGTCAGGCTCCGTAGACGGTCACATCGCCCACAGCTCCCAAGTATACTACTCGCCAATGTCCAGTCTCTCGACAACAAGGTAGACGATTTACGAGCAAGGGTTGCCTTCCAGAGACATCAGAGATTGTAACATTCTCTGTTTCACGGAAACATGGCTCACTCAGGATACGTTATCAGAGTCGGTACAGCCACCTGGTTTCTACACGCATCGCGCCGACAGAAACAATCATCTCTCTGACAAACTGAAATGGTCGTCCCACACAGACAGCGTGGTGTAGAAGGCGCAACGATGCCTCTTCAACAGCAGAAGAAATTTGGCTTGTCACCAAAAACACTCACAACCTGTCTGGCTGTATCACCGCCTGCTACGGCAACTGCTCCGTCCACAACCGTAATGCTCTCCAGAGGGTAGTGAGGTCTGATTTTGTTGAGGCAAAATCTGGGGAAGGATACAAAATATTTATGCAGCATTGAAGTTCCCCAAGAACACAGTGGCCTCCATCATTCTTAAATGGAAGAAGTTTGGAAACACCAAGTCTCTTCCTAGAGCTGGCCGCCCGGCTGAACATTACAATCGGGGGAGAAAGGCCCTGGTCAGGGAGGTTATGAAGAAGATGATGGTCACTCTGACAGAGCTTCCAGAATTCCTCTGTGGAGATGGGAGAACCTTCCAGAAGGACAACCATCTCTGCAGCACTCCACCAATCAGGCCTTTATGGTAGAGTGGCCAGACAGAAGCCACTCCTCAGTAAAAGGCACATGACAGCCCACTTGGAGTTTTCTAAAAGGCACGTAAAGGTCTCTCAGACCATGAGAAACAAGATTCTCTGGTCTAATGAAACCAAGATTGAACTCTGACCTGAATGCCAAGTGTCACATCTGGAGGAAACCTGGCACCATCCCTACGGTGAAGCATGGTGGTGTCAGAATCATGCTATGGGGATTTTCCTCAGTGGTAGGGACTGGGAGACTAGTCAGGCTCGAGGGAAAGATGAACAGAGAAAAGTGCAGTGAGATACTTGAGTAAAACCTGCTCCAGAGTGTTCAGCACCACAGACTGGGGTGAAGGTTCACCTTCCAACAGGACAACGACCCTAAGCACACAGCCAAAACAACGCAGGAGTGACTTCGGGCCAAGACAATGCAGGAGTGGTTTCGGGACAAGTCTCTGAATGTCCTTGAGTGGCCCAGCCAGAGCCCGGACTTGAACCCGAAAGAACAACTCTGGAGATATCTGAAAATAGCAGTGCAGCGACACTCCCCATCCAACCTGATAGAGCTTGAGAGGATCTGCAGAGTTGAATGGTACATACTCCAAATACATGTGTGCCAAGATTGTAGAGTCATACCCAAGAAGACTCGAGGCTGTAATCGCTGCCAAAGGTGCTTCAACAAGTACTGAGTAAAGGGTCTGAATAATTATGGAATTGTGATATTTAAGTTTAGAGTAAGGCTATAACGTAACCAAATGAGGAAAAAGTGAAGGGGTCTGAATACTTTCCAAATCACTGTATGCCACCCCCCCCAAATTACAATCCTGAGCCTTCTAATATCTCTTAGATATGGGATAGACACTTCAAAACGCTTATTCCTTAAGATTCTTTTTTTACTGTCTATTCTGCAATTTATGTATGTGTTATTCAATGCATTTATATGGGCTATAGCAGTGAAGGGGTCCTAAAATTGAAAATCAAATAGCTAAATGATTAAACACGGACAGGTGAAGAATCTTCACATTTGTTATTTACCCTTATTTATCCTTCCCTAACCAGAGACTGCCTGCCGTTCTGTACCTTTTAGACACCGAGCTGGGTTACTGACCTCTGCCTGCCCTTTTTCCTTACCCCTTTTCTAGTAATACACTTTTGTTACTTCGATACTTTCTGCATCTGGGTCTTCCCTGAAACGTGATAATAAATGTACACCTGACAATTTTCAGACCAGGCCATAGCACCATCTATGCTACTTCTTTGATTTTAAATCATATTCTTAATTGTTTGGATAAGAAGAAACACTGTGTGGCCCTTTTTACTGACTTGTCTCTATAGCCTCCGACACTGTGGATCACTCATTACTTATTCAGAGCCTTTCATCAATTGGTCTACATGTAGCTGGTTTGAAAATGATTTAAAGGACAAAACACTGTGTGTATTTACTGATGATGTTAAATCAGGTTTTCTGGACAAAACAAAGGGTGTACCACCGGGATTTCTTCGCCCTCTCCTTCGCGCGCCGAAAGACTGATATTGTTCCGGTGCTCTCTTAACCAAAACTCCAAATTCTTTCTTGTTTAAAAAAAACAAGCCTGAAACCTTGAATAATGACTGGTGACATCTAGTGGAAGCCATGGGAATTGCAATCTGGGAGACGGAATTACATAGGAACAATAGGTTTCCATTATAAAACCTGGGACCTCAAAAAATTTAAATCAGTTTTTTCTTCAGAGTTTCGCCTGCCATATCAATTCTGTTATTGTCTCAGTGTCACGCCAGGGTGTGACTAGGGTGGGCGTTCTATGTTATTTTTTCTATGTTTTTGTATTTTGTTTTTGGCCGGGTATGGTTCTCAATCAGGGACAGCTGTCTGTTGTTGTCTCTGATTGAGAACCATACTTAGGTAGCTCTTGCCCTCTTGGGTTTTTTGGGTAGTTATTTTCTGTTTAGTGTGTGTTGCACCTGACGGAGCTGTTTCGGTTGTTTCTTTTGTTCCTTGTTGTATTTAGTGTTCAGTTTATTAAAATAATGATGAACACTTATCACGCTGCATCTTGGTCCTCACCTTCTTCCACCAACGGTCGTTACACTCAGACATTATTTTAACAGTTTTAGAAACGTGTTTTCTATCTAATGCTACAGATTATATGCATATCCCGGTTTCTGGACCTGAATAACTAGGCAGTTTACTTTGGGCACGTCAGTCAGGCGGAAATTCAGGAAACTAGACCCTATCCCTAAACAAGTGGTTTATCTGTAAAAATGCTTAACTTTCACCTGTATTCAGAACACACTGTAATGTATGCTATTGCCCCACAGCTGACCAGGCTCTGTCAGAGCTTCAGTCTGCCTTTATTGCCCTGCAGAAAGCCTTCACTGAATTGAAATGGCTATATATGCAGGTAAAACCAAGTACATGTTATTTTCCAAATCACTTAATAATGTATCTGATGATTTATGCATGCATACCTTGAATGGTGCCCTCATTGATCATGTCCCCAGTTGTAAATATCTGGACTGACAATGAGCTATCTTTCAAAAAGCATGTTGATAAGTTCAAAAATGCCCTTCTTCTATAGAAACAGGTGCTGTTTTTAGTTAAATAGCAGAAAACAAATAATTCAGTCGACATTCATTCCGTTTATTGACTATAGCGATATTGTCTATATGAATGCAGCTACCACTATACGTTTTTACACACAGTTTATCATAGCCCATTGCACTTTATTACAGGCAATAGGTTCAGTGCACATCATTGCATTTTGTATCAGAAAGTAGGCTGGGCCTCCTTGGCATCTCGTAGATGTGTTGCACTCATTTATTTCTATAAAGCTCCCTTGCCTAAACTTCCTCTACACCTTACCTCATTGTTAACCTACAGACGTATGAATGACCAGACCCAGACTCAGGAATGGCTAACCCTGGAGATCCCTTCAACCTCTACAGAGTTAGGTACATCTGCTTTTAGTTTCTTTTAGTCTCTCATGTGGAATGATCTCCAAACGTCGTTAAAGTTGGTGGGAGTTGGTGCCTTTCTAGGGCAATTCAGGCAGATGTTATAGAGCCTTTATTTTTACTGAAGAATGTGTTTGTTTCATATGTTTGTGTTTTGCTTTTTGGTGTTTTGTGTAACTGGATATATAAATGTATAATGTAAATGTGGTTTATTGATGTGTTAATGCAGGGCTGATCTGCGAAAGAGAATGTCGTTTCAGCATGACCTCTTGCTTAAATAAAGGTGAAATAAAAATACATGAAATAAAAAATACTGTATGAGTTAGTGCTGAGCGATTAGTGTTTTTTGGTTTCGGTTCGAATACACAAAAGAATCCTGGTTTTCGATTTCATAAAAAAAAACATTAAATAAATGCCCTATGCATTATGTGAGTTGAACACTGTAACAACACAGAATAAAACAATGAATAAACGTCCCATGATGGTAGTGACGGCCCATTAATGCTTATCACTTATTAACCATAATTTATTCACATTGCTTTACTTTAATAAAATATTTCAGTTATGTATATTTAATTTGTTCTAGTTGATGACTTTATTCTTTCATTCCAAGTCATCATCTCATCTCTATAGAACTGCTGCCTATGCTGTCTAAATAAAAGCCCTATGTTAATGTTGTTCAAAGTAAATAAGTCATACTTTTATGACTGCTGAATACCCACTATCAATCACTTAGAGCATGTACTTTCAGGTAGAGACACCGAGCGAACCAACTGCTGTCTATCCCTTTCGATCGCACATTCTTCTGTCTCTTTTACGTAGCAGGCATAAAAGAAACACACAAGTAGGCGCGCAATGCATTGTGGTCATTGTTTTTAATTACCACTTTTCTGCACTAAACTATGTAGAACAGTGGTGGCTGCTGAGGGGAGGATGGCTCATAATAATGGCTGGAACGCAGCGAATGGAATGGCATCAATCAGATGGAAACCACGTTTGATGTATTTGATACAATTCAACTGATTCCGCTCCAGCCATTACCACGAGCCCGTTCTCCCCAATTAAGGTGCCACCAACCTCCTGTGATGTAGAATAATGGCCTGTTGGAAACTACAACTCCCTACTACTTCGCACAGTTCGAGCTTGATCTGATTTATCTCTAGGGAAACTGCACAATGTGCACATTGAACTTACAAAATAAATAAATATGGAATTCAAATAATTGAACTGACCTTGGTCAATCAGTTCTTTAAAAAACACAAAATAACCACCATTTTGGTTAGCACTAGTATGAGTGTATCGTCTTCTCGAGTACACTAAGTATAATGGTTTCCTCTTTATAGTGTAGTGTGAGTGCATGCTCTTTATGGTATAAATATTAGTGTATCGTCTTTTGCTGGAAGGTGGTGTGCTCCCCAGAGAAGATACATTTGTGTTATGATGAAATTATTATGGAAATCCTATCAGGGCTGGATTAGCCATGGAAGGTATTTATCTGTTTATTGAGCGGCTGAGCTCATAACCTCTCCTCCTTTTCCTCCTCCTCCCTTGTTCTCTCTCTACTTAGAGCACACACAGAGTTCTGTAATACTGCCTTGTCTAATCAATAGCTAGTCAGACACTCTCAATACAGTCTAGGTAGGCCTATCCCAGAAATAGGACTGAGGTAGCGATATTATATAACGTCTCCAAATAATTAAATGTGAAATTAAATTAAACTGAATGAAAGGTCATGCCATGTATTCATGTGTAAAAAAAGAAAGAAATGGAAGGTATACGTGTATATATCCATGGAAGTATTCATGCGCCATCGGGTTGAACTTCTATTGATGGTTAATATGCCTGTCACTTTATGTATTTGAGTTAGAAGGTAAAAGCAAAATGGCCGCTGGGCGAGAAACAATCGGTGAATAGCAAACCACCCCCTCGCTCCTACCGACTCGCTCAGAGGGCCCTCCGTTGTCACGTGTTACTGACGAAACTCATAGGGAGACTTTAAGAGAGTGGGGGGGGGTCAATAAACCAAACAAATCCCCCCTTTTGTTTTACAAGATATAAACCTCTGTAACAGTTAACACACTTCATTTGGGAGGTATTCCATTTGTTACATGTGTCAAGCTTTGAAATCACATAAAAACAAATGCACTTGACATATAATTAGGCACACCTCTCAATTCTTTTGAATGAAATTGCTACAAACATATCGCGGTGTGTGTTGGGATATCACTTTGATCTGGAGCCTGCAGCCTTGATGGCTTGGTCAAAGTAGCTATCAGAGGGTCTAATTAGCCCCTACACCAGGGATAATCAACTCGAATCAGCTGAAGGGGAGATTGTTTTTCTTCGACCGGAATATAATTACAAATAATTTGTAGACTGCAAATTTGTAGACTGCAAATTGACCACAAGAAGCCCAAATAGATATGCTATTTGAATAAAAAACAATAATTTCAAACCTTGCTTATTAAAATCACTTGGAGCTGATGTTCCTTTTTTTATGTCCAACAATGAGAATTCTACAAAAATATATATATATATGTACATTTCTCCGAAAACTACGGGGGAGGGGCAAATGAAACCGCCCGCAGGCCAAAGTCGGCCTGCCAGCCACCATTTGGGGACTCATGCCCTACACCTTCAGTAATTTTAATTCTCTCAAGTTTGCGACACTTGTGCATATGGCGAAGGGGCGCACAAATGCAGGGGCGAGGGAAGGGGAAAGGGGTGATTTTGGGATTTAGCCAATTCATTAAATGTTTGTTTGAAAACTTTGAAAGTATTAGTTCAGTAATTGTACTGCAAAAAACTGTTCCTTTGAATTATCTGCTTGGAAAAGGGGAATTACTAAACTACTTTCACTCAAGCACTTCTTATTATCAGCAAGGAGTTGGGGGGGGTGTAATCATATTGTCTTTAACTTTGTTATTTGACTCTCCTGAATTTTCATATTGAATTAGAATTTCTTATTTTGTGGATTTACCATTTTTCTGTGTAAAAGAATGTATCGAACCAAATGTAATTGTTTTTGGGATTCAATGTCATCACATTGGAAACAACATTGATTCAACCAGTTTTTGCCCAATGGGTAGATAGTCCGAATCGCTATCTTCATTTTACCACCTGTAAGAAAGTGCACAATGCCTATTGATTATTGTAGATTATTCCACTTCACTCCACCAAAAGAATTGCATTCAATTAGCAAGGGTGAGAAGGTAGGAGGGGTACTCACCATCTCTCACTCTCATCCCCACTCTCTTTTTCTCTCTCTCTTCACTCTCTCTATACCCCCTCTTACTCCCACCCCCTGCTCCCTCCCTCCCTCCCTCCCTCCCTCCCTCCCTCCCTCCCTCCCTCCCTCCCTCCCTCCCTCCCTCCCTCCCTCCCTCCCTCCCTCCCTCCCTCCCTCCCTCCCTCCCTCCCTCCCCCCCTCCCTCCCTCCCTCCCTCCCTCCCTCCCTCCCTCCCCCCCTATCAGTCATTGGTATTCATATCGTAGTCTATCCTATATCGTCTAATTGAAAAACCTCCTCTAACCCTCCCCTTAACATGTTGGCGGTACAATTACCAGGCAGGCCTCTGGTGCCTCATTGGATCTCTATTAGATGGGGTTCGTCCTCATCGTAATGACTGGCAGAGTTTAATTACTTCCACCAGGCTTGCTGTTGTAAAACAAACTGATAAATGAGCCAACAGGCCCCTCGCATCATTATTTTTCCATGGGAGTAGGGCCTTGTTACATGATTATGAGAAACAGGAGGTAAGGAGGGATGGAGGGGAAAGGGGAGAGGAGGTTCTCTACCTGGTAGAGCTGGCTTAGCTGACATGGAAAGGGGAGAGAGAGAGGGAGGAAAGGGAGAGATGAAGGAATTGTAAATCCCTTAATGATTGTGACATGCTGTTCTGTCTACTCGTGTTAGTATAATGATACTGGGGGTGAAGAACCCCATAAGGTTGACACACACACACACACACACACACACACACACACACACACACACACACACACACACACACACACACACACACACACACACACACACACACACACACACACACACACACACACACACACACACACACACACACAAAAACCACAACCCTGCAAACAGATATACATATTCATAGTCATTAATTATACACACTTTTAGGGGACCCAACATAAGACCCCCTCTGATTGATTGTGTTCTTTCTCCACCATTATTAAATCGCTGAGGCAAATATCCTCCATTCCTCTGGACTATGATTAATCAAAAGAGTGTGAGCTTAAGAGTGCTGGCAGGTAGAGTTACTGTGCTAAATCTTCTTTATTGCAGGATGAGCAGGTTTGTGTTTAAAGGGTAAAGGGGCCAGTGGTCATATAGGAGAGTGGGAGTACAGTGGAGTACATCACATGTGGCCTCTGGTCAGTGTGTTTATACCCCAGGGGTCACACACACACAGACTCATACACACACACACACACACACACACACACACACACACACACACACACACACACACACACACACACACACACACACACACACACACACACACACACACACACACACACACACACACACACACACACACACACACACACACACACACACACACACACACACACACACACACACACACGCACACACACACACGCACACACACACAGGACACTCCCAAGGCAGTCCAATGGCATCCAGGTCATTGATCAAACAACACGGTCGGGCCACAGAGGTGAACAGGACTCTAGGTGGATAGACTCTGGAGAGGACCAGTGATTACATGGACTTTAGCCAGAAGTTATCCCATCAACATGTTTTGCTGCTGGTCACTTTCCAAGCTGAATGAACTGACCAGAACTGATTTGTCATAAGAGATGTGTCAGAATAAGTCATTTAGTAGTTTACCCACGCACACTTTTTCATTTAGCAACCAATTGGGCATCCTGTCCAATTAGTGCCGGTTAGCGAATCAGGTCATGCCGTGATAATTGAAAGTGGCTTAATTAAGATGGGTACCTCCCTCTCTCCTTCCTTTTTACCGTCCATCACTCTCTCTGTGTGTGCCTGGTTCCTACCAGGGGGAAGCAGAAAGAGTGAGATCGAGAGAGAGAGGAAGAGAGACAGAGGAGACACAGTAGATATCTTTCAGGTTCAGCTGCTTAGCAACCTCAATTAACCTGAATGATTAGCTGTAGCCGTGCCGCCGAGCGCTAACCTGACATTTCTCCACCAAGCTAATATTAACCCAGTGACTTCATTCGGTTCCTCTCTATCCACTATCCACTTTATCATCATTATTGTCCTTTAACCGGGGATTCCTTCCTTTCTCCGAGTTCTTTAGTGAATGAAAATGACAATGTTTTGGACCCCCAAAAAATCATTATTTCCATTTATTTTATCGGAGAAGTGGATTATTTTGTTTGAATCTTTATTTCACTAGGCAAGTCAGTTAAAGAACAAATTCTTATTTTCAAAGACAGCCTACCAGGGAACAGTGGGTTAACTGCCTCGTTCAGGGGGCAGAACGACAGATTTTTACCTCTGCAGCTCAGGGATTCGATCCAGCTACCTTTCGGTTATTGGCCCATCACTCTAACCACTAAGCTACCTGCCGCCCCTAAGAGAGATGGATGCTATAATGAGTTTTACGTGTATTTGATGAATGGGGGTAGTTGGGTGGTGGCAACAACAGCGTAAGCTACTGTGGTCAAGTCTTTAATTTTACATTATGTTAAATGCCCCCATTGATTCCAATGCATTTTAAATCACACAATAATTGCAGAATACACAGAAGAAAAGCCCAGGCTAAGTCAGGGGTTGCAAGAGGGATGTTTGAGGGTGTAATAAGGTTTAAAGGCCATACTCTTTTCAAGCATCTTCAACTAAATGTCACCGTTGTCTGTTAGGGTGTCACCCAAATCAAACACGCACAGTGATTGGGTGAGAGAAGTGACAGGAGACCTTGGTGGTGTGATGGAAGACTGGGCCTGTATTCATAAGGCGTCTCAGAGTAATGCCTTTTAGATAATAATGAATAAGATTGCACGGACAGGGTAGACCTGATCCTATATCAAACTCCCTACTCTAAGGAAGCTTTGTGAATACTTGCCTTGAGATGATATTTGAACTATTTGATCTAGGGGTTGGAGATCAAACAAACATGCAGTATGTGTTCTAAACTCAGATGCAACAGCCAAACTCAACGATGACATGCAAGTGGTACCCTATTTCAAACGTAAGGAATGGGTCTCCATGATTATAATCTAAGCCCCCCCCCCCAAGAAAGTTGTGAGGACTGTTTACAACTCTGGCAGAGGTCAAAGAGAGGGTAGAGTTCCCTTTAAGACGTTCAAGACAGAAACGTTTCACCTTTCCTGCCCCACCTCTTTCTCTGTCTCTCTCTGTGTCTCTCCCCTCCATGTGCATAATACGAAAAGCCACACGTTTGATTTGATTGAATTATTTCTCTATTCCTTACTCTCACCCCTGGTTACCCTCTCCCCCACCCTCCTCCTTTCTCCTCCGCCACCCTCCCCCTCGATGACCCCTTCGATGACTCACAGTGAGTGGACCAGACACCTAGTAGGTGTGAGTGGACCCCCCCCCCCCCCCCCCACCTAGGCCAACTGTAGTGTTCGGTAATGTTCTGAGTAGTCAAGCATATATACAAAGGTGAGCCGAAATGACTGCCTCCGTCTTGACAGAAGTGCTGAACCACAAAGATCACCTTGAAGGGCATGTTCACTGTCAATAGAGTTTTGTGTAAGCTCCTTCAATTAACATAAAACTAAATGGCTCCCTAGTTAACTTCCCAGAGTGAGAGAGAGAGAGAGAGAGAGAGAGAGAGAGAGAGAGAGAGAGAGAGAGAGAGAGAGAGAGAGAGAGAGAGAAAGAAAGAAAGAAAGAAAGAAAGAAAGAAAGAAAGAAAGAGAGAAAGAAAGAAAGAGAGAGAGAGTGTAATCGGAGACGCGGCCTTCCCCTTCTCATAGTATCGTCATGCAGTGTAACTGCGGACGTCGGACGTAAATACTGCACACACACACACTAATTCCAACCCCTCCAGACTCACACACACTTTCACCGAATCCCATTTTCTGCTACGTGACCAAACATCCGAGCGATACACAGCCTCTCTGTGGCCCCATGTTCATTCTGTTGTAGATTTGTGATGCAGTGGGGAGATGCATATGGAAGGCCTGCTCTCTCTCAGATCTCAGTCATGCACCCCATTAGGGCTATTTGCTGCTACTACTTAGCTTGGTATCCAACCTGATTTGGCTACGTTGAACAGTGAGTGCACTGCTTAGTCTGGGTTTAACCAGGCTACCTACCCACAGAGCTGAAGTCAATAATGGGAACGGGAAAGGGGGATACCTTGTCAGTTGTATAACTGATGCCATTAACTAAAGCGTCTTCCACATTTAACCCGAACCCTCTGAATCAGATTAGGACTAGTAAACTCAGCAAAAAAATAAACGTCCTCTCACTGTCAACTGTGTTGATTTTCAGCAAACTTAACATGTGGAAATATTTGTATGAACACAACAAGATTCAACAACTGAGACGCAAATTGAACAAGTTCCATAGAAATGTGACTAACAGAAATGGAATAATGTGTCCCCAAACAAAGGTGAGGGGGGGGGGGTCAAAAGTAACAGTCAGTATCTGGTGTGGCCACCAGCTGCATTAAGCGCTGCAGCGCATCTCCTCCTCATGGACTGTACCAGATTTGCCAGTTCTTACTGTGAGATGTTAACCCACTCTACCACCAAGGCACCTGCAAGTTGCCCTCACCCTCTGATCCAGCAGGTCACAGACTTGTTTAATGGGATTGAGATCTGGGCTCTTCTCTGGCCATGGCAGAACACTGACATTCCTGTCTTGCAGGAAATCACACACAGAATGAGCAGTATGTCAGGATGAGCCTACAGGAAGGGTACATGAGGGAGGGAGGAGGATGTCTTCCTTGTAACGCACAGTGTTGAGATTGCCTGCAATGATAACAAGCTCAGTCCGTTGATGCTGTGACACACCGCCCCAGACTATGAAGGACACTCCACCTCCAAATCAATCCCGCTCCAGAGTACAGACCTTGGTGTAACGCTCATTCCTTCGATGATAAATGCAAATCCGACCATCACCCCTGGTGAGACAAAACCGCGACTCGTCAGTGAAGAGCACTTTTTCCCAGTCCTGTCTGGTCCAGGGACGGTGGGTTTGTGCCCAAAGGCGACATTGTTGCTGGTGATGTCTGGTAAGGACCTGCCTTACAACAGGCCTACAAGGCCTCAGTCCAGCCTCTCTCAGTCTATTGCAGACAGTGAGCACTGATGGAGGGATTGTGCGTTCCTGGTGTAACTAGGGGCAGTTGTTGTTGCCATCCTGCACCTGTCCTGCAGGTGGGATGTTCGGATGTACCGATCCTGTGCAGGTGTTGGGTGTTGTTACACGTGGTCTGCCACTGCGAGGATGATCAGCTGTCCGTCCTGTCTTCCTGTAGCGCTGTCTTAGGTGTCTCACAGTACGGACATTGCAATTTATTGGCCACATCTGCAGTCCTCATGCCTCCTAAGACACGTTCACGCAGATGAGCAGGGACCCTGGGCATCTTTCTTTTGTTGTTTTTCAGAGTCAGTAGAAAGGCCTCTTTAGTGTCCTAAGTTTTTATATCTGTGACCTTAATTGCCTGCCCTCTGTAAACTGTTAGTGTCTTAACAACCGTTCCACAGGTGCATGTTCATTAATTGTTTATGGTTCATTGAACAAGCATGGGAAACAGTGTTTAAACCCTTTACAATGAAGATCTGGATTTTTCAGAATTATCTTTGAAAGACAGGGTCCTGAAAAAGGAACGTTTCTTTTTTTTGCTGAATTTATTAGCGACAGTGCTGTGAAAAGTACTTGCCCCCTTTCTGATTTTCTCTATGTTTGCATATTTTTGATACTCAATGTTATCAGATATTCAACCCAGACCTAATATTAGATAGTTTAGAAATAACACAAAAAAAATTATACTTATTTTATTAATTTAATTAACACAGTTATGCAACACCCAATTCCCCTCTGTGAAAAGTAGTTTCCCCCTTACTCTCAATAACTTGTTGTGCCACGATTAGCTGCAATGACTGATTGTTGATTCAAGTTGATCAAAAATAACCTGGAAGCACCTGGATGATCCTCAAGACGTTTTGCAGAATGTTTTATGGACAGATAAGTCAAACATATAACTTTTTGGATGACCTGGGTCCCATTATGTCTGGTGAAAACCAAACACTGCATTCCACAGTAAGAACCTTATACCAACGGTCAAGCATGGTGGTGGTAGTGTGATGGTTTGGGGATGTTTTGCTGCCTCAGGACCTGGACAACTTGCCTTAATAGAAGGAACCATGCATTCTGCTCAATATCAGAGAATTCAACTGGAGAACACGCATTCGTTGGCCGTTTAGACCTGTTAAAGTTAGCGCTCTGCTATTTTCACACTGTTACACAAGGATTAGTAATTGACCTGTTTGTAATCAGCACTCTTGCTCTCATATGGGAGGGGTGGACACATTTTAGGGGTGTCCTTAATGTGATCCAAAGTGCTAATTTCAGGCATCGCTGGGAGTGATATTTAAGCAGCCAGGTCACCCGTGATTACAAGTCAGTTTTTGACGTCCATCCATGTCTAAGGACGTCGGGAGATGACGTGTGAACTAGCCACTAGGAGGCAACAATGAGCAGTTGCAACGTTGAATCCAGCGTTAGAAAGTTGTTTTTGAGACTTTTGTTTTTAAGCCTATCCCAAACCTTAACCCTTACCTCAACCATTCAGAGATAATGCCTAACCTTAAGATTTCTGAGTTAATGCCTCAACTTAACCCTAACCTTAAAAATTCTGAGTTAACCTTCAACACTTCTAAATTTGATGTTTGCAACAACTTAGAAATTTGACGTTTTGAGAAACATGGATAATCGTCTAATTCTGAAGTGAGACTGTGAAAGCTAGTTGTATTTAAGACCAACCGAAAGCTAGTTTTGCTTGAATTGCGGAAACGCAGCTTATCCAGCTGTGATGCACACTGCCCATATGCACATGGAACAAGATACATGTGCTTTTGGTACCTGTACTGTATTTTTTGTATTTAGAAACAGAAGAAAAACTGAAGTGCTTTGAAAGACTAATCAAGGATCATATCACCTCCACCCTACCTGACACCCTAGACCCACTCAAATTTGCTTACCGCCCCAGTAGGTCCACATCAACAGACGACGCAATCGCAATCCCACTGCACACTGCCCTAACCCATCTGGACAAGAGGAATACCTATGTAAGAATGCTGTTCATAGACTACAGCTCAGCATTTAACACCATAGTACCCTCCAAACTCGTCATTAAGCTCGAGACCCTGAGTCTCGACCACGCACTGTGCAACTGGGTCCTGGACTTTCTGAAGGGCCGCCCCCAGGTGGTGAGGGTAGGAAACAACATCTCCACCCCGCTGATCCTCAACACTGGGGCCCCACAAGGGTGCGTTCTCAGCCCTCTCCTGTACTCATTGACTGCGTGGCCATGCACGCTTCCATCTCAATCATCAAGTTTGCAGACGACACTACAGTGGTAGGCTTGATTACCAACAGTAAAGAGACGGCCTACAGGGAGGAGGTGAGGGCCCTCGGAGTGTGATGTCAGGAAAATAACCTCACACTCAACGTCAACAAAACAAAAGGAGATGATCGTGGACTTCAGGAAACAGCAGAGGGAGCACCCCCTATCCACAATCACGGGACAGTAGTGGAGAAGGTGGAAAGTTTTCAGTTCCTCGGCGTACACATCACGGACAAACTGAAATGGTCCAACCACACAGACAGTGTGGTGAAGAAGGCGCAACAGTGTCACCAAAAACACTCGCAAACCTTTACAGATGCACAATCGAGAGCATCCTGTCGGGCTGTATCACCGCCTGGTACTGCAACTAGTGTGGCCTGCAGAACGCATCACCGGGGGAAAACTACCTGCCCTCCAAGACACCTACACCACCCGATGTCACAGGAAGGCCAAAAAGATCATCAAGGACAACAACCACCCGAGCCACTGCCTGTTCACCCCACTATCATCCAGAAGGCAAGGTCAATACAGGTGCATCAAAGTTGGGACCGAGAGACTGAACATTGAGTGGCTGCTGCCAACATACTGACTCAATCTCTAGCCACTTTAATAATAAAAAATTGGATGTAATAAAGGTATCATTAGTCACTTTAAACAATGCCACTTTATATAATGTTTACATACCCTACAATACTCATCTCAACTGTATATACTGTACTCTATACCATCTACTGCATCTTGCCTATGCCGTTCGGCCATCGCTCATCCATATATTTATATGTACATATTCTTATTCATTCCTTTACACTTGTTTGCATAAGGTAGTTGTTGTGAAATTGTTAGATTACTTGTTAGATATTACTGCACGGTCGGAACTAGAAGCACAAGCATTTCGCTACAATCGCATTAACATCTGCTAACCATGTGTATGTGACCAATAAAATTTGATTTGATTCACTGTTTTTTCCTATTGTGCCATAGCCTCCCCTCCTCTCAAATAAGGCATTTTTATGCAATCGTGAAGTTATCAAGGCTGTGGATACAGGGTTTGGCTCATGAGATCGCTTGACAATAAGTCTTAATCAGCAAGCTTTATTTAAATATCAAGTTTGAGAAGAGCAAAACAGTGAGCTGACATTCTCATTGTATCTATGTATTGTAGGCAGGCCTACATTATTTTTGCCATGCAGCTCCCAGTTTGGAGGTGTGTAAACCTCCTCGATGATGTAGGCTACATTTGTCCATGCCCCTCATGAAACGAGAGCTGGGAACCTCTGTGAATACCGATGAAGCATCATATTAACAAATGGTTTGGCTGTAACAACTTGTTTTTCATTTCATTTTATTAAAACCAAACTTATTAGAATGATTCACCGTCCTGGTTTTATGGTGAGAACATCCGTGGCACGCATGCAATGCTACTTCTGGAAATGCTACATCTGCAGAAGTGTGACTGCAATCTGATGTGTATGTTTGGCATGTTTGGTATGTTCATTCTCAGCCAATAAGCAATTTTCAGTACGCATAGCACCTATATCCGTGAGAATGCTATTTAGGCCTTTATACAATATATATACAAAAGTATGTGGACACCCCTTCAAATGATTCTATGATTCTGGAGCAGTGGAAGCCACACCCGTTGCTGACAGGTGTATAAAATCAAGCACACAGCCATGCAATCTCCATAGATAAATATTGGTAGTAGAATGGCCCTACTGAAGAGCTCAGAGACTTTCAACGTGGCACCGTCATAGGATGACATCTTTCCAACAAGTCAGTTTGTCAAATTTTTGCCCTGCTAGAGCTGCCTCGGTGAACTGTAAGTGCAGTTATTAATGAAGCGAAAATGTTTAGGAGCAATAATGGCTCAGCCGCGAAGTGGTAAGCCACACAAGATCACAGAATGGGACCGCCAATTGCTGAAGCATGTAACCTGTAAAAATTGTCTGTCCTCAGTTGCATGCAGCACTCTCTGCCGAGTTCTAAAATCCATCTGGAAGCAATGTCAGCACAGAACTGTTCGTCGGGAGCTTCATGAAATTGGATTCCAAGGCCCAGCAGCCGCACACAAGCCTAAGATCACCATGCCCCATTCCAAGTGTCGGCTGGAGTGGTGCAAAGCTCACCACCATTGGACTCTGGAGCAGTGGAAAGCCGTTCTCTGGAGTGATGAATAATGCTTCACCATCTGGCAGTCCGATGGACGAATCTGGGTTTGGCGGATGCCAGGAGAACGCTACCTCGGGGAATGCATATTACCAGCTGTAAAGTTTGGTGGAGGAGGAATAATGGTCTGGGGCTGTTTTTCATGGTTCGGGCTAGGCCGTTATAGCAGCAAAGAGGGGACCAACTCCATATTAATGCCCATAATTTTGGAATGAGATTTTCGACGAGCAGTTATCCACATACTTTTGGTCATGTTGTATGTTTCCATGCAATTGCTTTGAACAATGTGGACTGCTAACAGGTATTTAGCATTAAGATGGGATAGGGATTTAGCATTAAGATGGGATAGGTATTAAGCATTAAGATGGGATAGGTATTTAGCATTAAGATGGGATAGGTATTTAGCAAAGATGGGATAGGTCTATATTTTGTTATTTAATTTCTGCACTCTTTAAAAAAAATGTTATAATGGTCTCAGTCAATCAGCATTCAGGACTCGAACCACCCGGTTTCTAATTTACAATATATCATAGAGTAGACCTAGAGTTTGTGTCACATTACAGACAGTAATTTGCCTAAAGACATGTCGAATTTCTGGGTCACTTAAAATCCCCAATCCCCAAATTGTGTATTTAACTCCCACTAATGTCTTGGTGTTTGTGAGATACCAGCCAGTGGTCTTTGTTTTTCTCCAATACCCAAATGGTGCCTTTCACATTGACTTTCCATCAGCTGAGATTGTAAGGGATTCCAAGAGGCCGTTATTTATGCACTGTACAACAGGCCTGCTCTAGCGTAATTGTGTTGGATCTGCAGAGGGCCACTTGGCTTTCATTGCTATTCACTGAGCCAGCCAACACACATGCGCATGGAGAGATGCTTAGCTAACATGCTTAGCTGTTGTTGTTGTGGTCGTTCGCTGCCATTCATCTGGGAGGGACTTAGTTCTGGTCTGGATTTGAGAGTTGCAGAGTGCCAGCGGTGTTCTGCCTAGCGGTGCCCGCCTGCCTGTGTCTTCAGGAGAAAGATGGAAAGGATGGCATCGGTGGCTATGATTCAAATTGTTGTCTGTCTCTCTCTCTCTATCTCTCTCCCTCTCCACCCTGTTCAGTACAGTACATCGCTAGGGGGAGACTAGGCTACTAACTGCCGCCACCCCCCCCCCCTCTCCCTTTTCTTTCCCTCTCATTCCCTCTCTCTTTTTCTTTATTTCATTTCTCATCCTCCTTCGTCTGCTCCTCGTCTTTGTGAATTACATCGTTCCGCTTGGTTCTCTCTAAGACGAGACGGGAGGATGGGAGGAGTGTGACGGAGGGATGGGCAATCAGATGGGCACCCTTCTGTGAATGGGGCCGCTAGCATGGAAAAGAGGGAGGTGGAGGAGTGAGGGAGAAGAGGAAGAGAGGAAGAGGAGGATAAAAAAAAGAATAACATAAATATGAGAAGAATATGTAGGGAGTAGGACAAGGTAGAGGAACAAAAACCTACTTTTAAAGAAGAGAACAGAGAACAGAGAGAAAGAGAGGAAAAGGAAAGAGCAAGTGAAATAGAGAAGGGGATGCCCATGAGCTAAAGGTGGCTCATCCTATTGCTTCCCGGCGTTATCCATTTAGCGGAGTAGTGGTTTCAGGGAGGACGATACCGGCGTGAAATTCCGGCTAAGCACGGTCGGGAGCCGCGGAACATGGAACACGGATGAGCCGGGATTAGGGAGGCCCAAAGCTTTCACTTCTTCCCTTCATCCCTGCCTCGCAGGGTGTCTGTGATCCGGTCCGTCACTCAGTGGGCGACGCAAGCCCGTCAATGTCCACCCGGCTGCTCACGACGAGTCTGGCACCTCCCGTGGGCCAGGGGATAGACGGACACACGCCACCCTCTCAAATCCTCTCTCCCGTGGAGGACCCTGCAAACGAACACACACACCAACTGCACATCTCCCTCTCTTTATCTCCCCCCGGCTTTCTCTCGCTCTCTCGTTCCATCTCTGCCTGACATGTTCTTACCACGATCCCATCACGCCTCACGCCACACCAGGGCACATAGGCTAATATCTCTTGGTGTGCGTGTGGCGTGTGCACATGTGCATGTGGCGTGTGAGTGTGTGTGTGTGTCTGTCTGTGTGAGTCTGAACGCATGTTAATGTGTGTACGGATTGGAGTATGAGGATGCGTGTATGTGAATTCGTTGTGTGCGTCTGTCTTTGTCCTGATGCATGCTGGCTTGCATATCTCTTTGAGTGCCTATAGACCTAGATGTTCCTGCTCATAAAGCCAATGAATTCTCCTCGTCGTCCCTCTGTTCTCGTCCTTAAGGCTCCCGCGTACTTTACGCACGCTTTTCATCTAATATAATACCTATTGAGCTGCTCCTGAAAGGGAAATGACGGTAGGTTCATAACTTCCAAGGATTGATCAATACCCACCTGCTCCATCTCATTTCACTCCGGTGTCTCTTCCTCTCCACCGCTCCTCTCGTGACATTCCCAGATCCAGCTTGATCTCTACGATTAGTGAGAGGAGTCATCGGAAGACCTTGGGAAGAATATTGTATTGCCGAGCAAGCGTTGGGGAAGTGTTTTGGGGGTTTTACTTCGAATTCTCTCTCAGCATAGTCTTGTGACCCCGCGGTATGTTTTATAGGGTTTACTCTACCTGGTTAAATGTTGGTCATTTTATACCATGGAATCACATGGAGAGAAAGTGTGATGTTTGAATGGTTCATTATTATTATTATTTTCTTTTCTACAGTGAACTTTAAGCAGTTGATTCACAGGTGGGTTTGGGTAATGTGTATTTAGAATCTAATTCTCTGTTGAGACGTACAGAATATGATAAAGCTATGGCAGTGTGTGTGTGTGTGTGTGTGTGTGTGTGTGTGTGTGTGTGTGTGTGTGTGTGTGTGTGTGTGTGTGTGTGTGTGTGTGTGTGTGTGTGTGTGTGTGTGTGTGTGTGTGTGTGTGTGTGTGTGTGTGTGTGTGTGTGTGTGTGTGCGTGTGTGTGTGCGCGCGCGTGCATGTGTGTCCTTGTGTGCACGTTTGTGTGTATTGTATGCCTTATTGCATTTGCACGTCTCCAAACCCCACTGTAGAGAGGAACAAAGAGTTTCTCTTTCTCGCACACAAACAGTTCTCCCCAAAGTCCAGAGAAGTCGACAATCGACAGAAAGCAGAGTCTTTGAGGGCTAGACCAGCCAACAGGGCTGAGGGGCAGAGGGAGGAAGAAGTCAAAGAAAACAGCCACTCGAAAGGAAGAAATGATAAATATCTTTGCTTACTTTTTTACACAGACAAAAAAAAAAGCGATCTCCCTAGCAGAGCTTAAAACGCGGAACTTTGCCTAGGTCTCTGAGTCTAACCAAGCAGCCGGTAGGCAGCTGCGTCTCTCCCTCGACCTCGCGTTCAAAGAAAAGTTGGCTCCTTATTTATGTGCAAATTTGCTCTTAGGCCCTACGAGGGTGGCGCGCATGCTGAATCCCTCCTTTCTGGGCTTTAGCAGATTATCCCCCACTACTCCCTTTGGTCCCCGTCGCCCTAAGCCCAGCTGCCCCGACCTTTTGTCATTGAGACTTTCTCTCCTTCTTCTTGGTGTCTTTCTCCCCCTCCTCCCTCTCATCCTCTTCCCTGACACCCCCATCCAGCATCCAGACGCTACAGCGAGAGAGAGAGACCCCCCCCCCTTCCTCTCGTCTTCATCCCTCTCTACCCCTCCCTCCTTCAGTCCATCTCAAAGGACCATTATATCATTCTCTTCATGGATAAAGGGCCCTGGAGAGAGAGCAGAGAGGGAGGGGAGGAGGGAGAAGGTTGCTGGAGCTTGCTCTCTCCTGCTCCTAATCGATGAGAGTGGCCCACGTGGAGCTCTGAAGGCTAATCGATACTCTCTCTTTTTCTCTCTCTTTTTTTCTCTCTTTTTTTATTCTACCTATCTTTTTTTGACCATCCGTTTTGCTGCTGACTCTTACAAAACATGATTGCAGAGCTGAGTTAGGGAGGGGGAGGAGGAGGGGTGAGACCTCTGATCACATCTCTCTAGGGAGTACCAGAGGATTGGTATGGGTGTGTGCGTGTGTCTGTGTGTTTGCGTGTGTGTGGGAATAGGGGAGCTACCTATGTCTGCGTGAATGTAGAGTAGGCTCGTAGAACAGCCGAGCAGGCGATAAAAATAAATCAACAACACGACACCCCCGCAACACCCAGGCACATTTGTCCCTTTTCTCTTGCCGTATATCTCCTCCACGCCCGTCGAGGGTTGCTGAGCAAACAGAGGGCTAAGAGTTGACTCTCCGCCGCCTCAGCTCTCCGTATGGGCACACGAAGGGATTTGCAGGATAAGCCAGTGCATCGTATTCCGCTCCATCTCCTCTGTCTCCTACTGTTCTGTCTCTGTCCACTTCTCTTTCTCCAGTCTATCGTTCTTTAATCAGCCAAATACTGGCCAGTGGCCCCTCTCTCTTTGTCTCTTTCACACTCACTCCCCTACAGTAGATCCTTGTCCTTTATTCACCCCTGTTACCTTCTGTCACTCCCATGGCCATACTGAATGTCTGTGAGAAGGAGAGGTGTGCCAGTTAACTGATGGCCACAGTAAATACATAACCAAATACATAACTAGAAATGTCAAATGAAGGAATTCTCTGTCCCCATAGCTGTGTAATCTTCCAGCTGACACTTATTATTTTCTTATTATTGACCTACACCTGACCGTACACAAGTGCATGTACACATACTGTACATGTGTACACACATGGATGCCACGCAACAGACACACACACACACACACACACACACACACACACACACACACACACACACACACACACACACACACACACACACACACACACACACACACACACACACACACACACACACACACACACACACACACACACACACACACACATAGCCAAGTGTCCTGACATCCCCGATGCCTCTTCACATTCCACTATACTCCTCCCACTCTCACCAAACACCTGCCTAACTGTTAATATAACAGCTTCTTAACTTCACTATCAGTCTGTCAACACCAAAAAAAACAGACAAAAAAAGCTATTATCCTCTGTGTGCGTCGTGAAACGAGTACAAGCGCAACATGCTTTTTTAGGTTTACAGTCCCACATTGTTAACCGTGTGTGGTAATTACTTTTGGCTGCCTCTCTCTTCTCTGTCTCTTTATTAGTTGTCTAACAAGCCCCTTCTCATGTAAATAGAAGGCAATAAAATGGCAATTAACCGTGCAAATAGGTATAAATGACTGTCCAGGCGACGGGGGTATTGACAGGCCCCGCGGTCAGCCTGCCTGGTTAGTGAGGAGCGTGGAGGAAAGAGAGAGGGAGGGAAAGAGGGACAGAGAAAAAAAGACAGCGCACATAAATCCCACAGGCCGTTGTTTGTTGTGTCTGCTCCCTGCGCCCGTTGTTTTGGTCCCTATTAACCCCTGACCTCCAGCGCGAGAGCGGGAAAAGATGGCGGGGATTCAAAATGACAGATGTGGCCCGCTGACACAGAGGACATTGGATTTAAGGATGGGAGAGGGAAGAGTTAAAGGAGGCTTTAGGTGGGGGCCAGTGGCTTTAGGTGGGGGCCACCCAGACCCTGGGTTTAAATGAGGAGGAGTGGGGGGCTTGTGGGGCAGTCTAGCTGACCGGGTGGAGGAGTGGGGGGAGGAGGAGTCTGGGCTAGCCCCAGACCAGGGTAATGCGATCCTCCCGCTGTCTAGCCCCAAACAAAGACACGCTATTGTCCTAATGCTTACTCCCACTTAGGGAGAGACTGTGACCACTGTCTGTGATGCTTTCTCACATTCATACAGACTGAGTCACACACTAAATCAGCCAAGCCACCATCCCTCCACTGAAGCCAGTCTGTTGGACACTTCATTCAATTTCCTCCCGCCTTAAAAAGCACAGTAGTCATACACTGGCTTGGTAAGAAAAGGGGGGGGAAAGGAGGAATTTATATTGAGATTAGTGATCTACAATTTGTTTTTAATTCATTAGAACACGCAACAGATTATATATTTATCTACCTACTGAGATTAAAAAATGTTATTGCAAGAATGTTGATTGTGTTGTTTTTCCCCCCAAAAATGCATCCATTGATTCCCATCTTCCTGCCTTTGACCGAACCGCTATCCCTTCCTGAATAGATACGACACTCCATGAGTCCACACGTGACGTTGAGATTGAGACAAAAGCCATCGCTTTACATGGGGACACACCATTTTCTGCATTTCAAGGACCGAATCACCCGCCTCATCCGCCTCAAACAGCAGTGAGTGAAATGACTGCTGTGAGAAAAGCAGGGTAACCAGGCTAACCCTAGGAACCTTACCTGAGCTTCACTCGGGAGTGAAACTACATGGGATGTGTCCCGAATAGCACCCTATTCCCTACACAGTGCACTACTTTTGACCAGATCCCTATGAGCCCTGGTCAAAAGTAGTGCAGTATATAGGAAACAGGGTGGCATTTGGGGCACAGCCATACACACTGCCACACACTGAGAACCAGTGGGAAGAAGGGGGAAGAGGAGTTGAGGCCTAAGAGGATGAACCATAGAGATTTAAGCTGAAAGCCCTTGTCGAGGCTGTGAAATAGCAGCAAGTCCTGTGGATCAGATGGAGCTGTCAAGCAGGGCAGGAGATGAGAAAAAGGGGAAGAGTGAGAGAGATAGAGAGGCCAGATGAGAGATCCCAGAGAGAGGGGAGCCAGGCAGGGAAGCCCAGGAGATAGCAGAGACGGAGTAGCTTAGATCAGCTTTTAGAGAATATGTCAGGTCCCGGGAAGAGCCGGAGAGCTCAGAGATGTGTGGAGAGACAGGAGAATAGTTGTAGAAAATAAAACAAGCAGGATAGCGCTAAATAACTCAGGCTATGACGCAATATGGGGAAGATAACTCTATATGATATAAGGGTACTAAGCAATAACTCTACATGATTTAGGGGTACTAAGCAATAACTCTACATGATATAAGGGGTACTAAGCAATAACTCTACATGATTTAGGGGTACTAAGCACTCTGCCAGACTGCTCAGAACTGTAATTCACATAGAAGCGGCTGGACTCAGTCATCCCCCAGCTGATCTATAGTGGTCTGGAAGAGATGGGCAGAATTCCTAAAACCAGTTGGGCCATTTGGCCTTTGTGGAGGGACTATACAGCTATACAGGCATAACTATAGGGCTAAGGGACAGTAAGGTACAGTAGAGAAGTGCTTAGGGGGCATTGAGGGGACCCAAGAGGCGAAGAGAGAGGGGGGGGGGGGGGGCTGTAAAGTGTCGGAGTGTGTCCAGGCTCAGTCGTCTTGGAGCCTGGAAAACAGTGTTAAATTACGCAGAAGGAGGTGGCGGGACCCCTGTCAGCACGGGGCTCTGCGTCGCAGCGAGCCCAGCGTCTGGACTTGGCATCGTCTCCATGCCCCCCGGAGTGGTCTGTCAGGTCTCATGATGACCACAGAGTGCTGGGATACACGCACGCACACAGACACTGTAGTTCTCTCTCGACTCTGTTACCCCTGAGACACTGTAGTTCTCTCCTCACCTCTCTCTCTCTCTAGACTCTGTTACCCCTGAGACACTGTAGTTCTCTCCTCACCTCTCTCTCTCTCTAGACTCTGTTACCCCTGAGACACTGTAGTTCTCTCCTCACCTCTCTAGACTCTGTTACCCCTGAGACACTGTAGTTCTCTCCTCACCTCTCTCTCTCTCTAGACTCTGTTACCCCTGAGACACTGTAGTTCTCTCCTCACCTCTCTCTCTCTCTCTCTCTCTCTAGACTCTGTTACACCTGAGACACTGTAGTTCTCTCCTCACCACTCTCTCCCTCTCTCTCTCTCTAGACTCTGTTACACCTGAGACACTGTAGTTCTCTCCTCACCACTCTCTCCCTCTCTCTCTCTCTAGACTCTGTTACCCCCGAGACACTGTAGTTCTCTCCTCACCACTCTCTCCCTCTCTCTCTCTAGACTCTGTTACACCTGAGACACTGTAGTTCTCTCCACACCACTCTCTCCCTCTCTCTCTCTAGACTCTGTTACCCCCGAGACACTGTAGTTCTCTCCTCACCACTCTCCCTCTCTCTCTCTCTCTAGACTCTGTTACACTTGAGACACTGTAGTTCTCTCCTCACCACTCTCTCTCTCTCTCTCTAGACTCTGTTACACCTGAGACACTGTAGTTCTCTCCTCACCACTCTCTCTCTCTCTCTCTCTCTAGACTCTGTTACACCCGAGACACTGTAGTTCTCTCCTCACCACTCTCTCCCTCTCTCTCTCTCTAGACTCTGTTACCCCCGAGACACTGTAGTTCTCTCCTCACCACTCCCCCCCTCTCTCTCTCTAGACTCTGTTACACCTGAGACACTGTAGTTCTCTCCTCACCACTCATCTTGGCCTCGTAAAAATAATTTACATATAACCAGAGATGAGTGAGTTTACAGTAATAATATAAATAATATATGCCATTTAGCAGACGCTTTTATCCAAAGCGACTTACAGTCATGTGTGCATACATTCTACGTATGGGTGGTCCCGGGAATCGAACCCACTACCCTGGCGTTACAAGCGCCATGCTCTACCAACTGAGCTACAGAAGGACAGTAGCTACGTCCATACGCATATAGTACATACTAATTCTTACTCTGCTGTATATCTATCCAGATCCTTGTTTTTAATGGCTTCAAGGTACTGTTTAATAATGTAATCTGAGGGTCAACAGAAAAACAGAAGTTTATGAAGAAAAATGAAGGGGAAAAAATATATAAAAAACATTGAAGGGGAAAGCTGGAGGCTGTTTCATCGACGCCAGGTATGTTCAGACGTGCCCCTGATTCTGATTGGCGGATACGTGAAAGTTTTCATCCGGCGTAAGACTACGACGTTTGTTAAATTGGGCGTCAGTAAAATGGCAAATGAGGAACGCTTCAGCAATGGCAGGGGGTGTGAAGCCAATTTCACTTGAGTGTTTAGCATATTCTGTGACACTTCAGGGGTTACGAATCACATGAATAAACGCTTCATTTACTTTGAAAGAAATTCCTCTGGCCTTAATTGGATATTAATCACTGCTTATCGTTGTCTTTTAGTCATGCTTAATTGCATGTTTTTCCCTCCGTTTTTTGCCTCCATGTTCTTTCTTTTGTGGAGTCTGGAATATATCGGTTTGAACACAGCGAAGACGTTCAAATGGTTAACCAGAGCTACATTGCTGCTAAACTGATATACTTTGTTTGTTTTCAACCATTTTCCAGAGTTAAATCTCCAAGTCCTTGAGTGCATATTTCTATTCAACCATATGCAGTTCCATACCGATACATAAAAAATAAATCAGTCAACATTGAAGTGCATTAAAAATGAACATGTCTTGTATAACCACTCATTTTTGTTCGTAAAATGGACAAAAGGTACAACAATAAGCAAAGTACAATATTGGTAACATATGTCTGGAAAGGCAGGTTTATTGACGACAAGGTGCCCAACGTGATGCATGTGGGGAAATTTCCACAATTTGTAGCAAGTGTGAGGGTTAAACATGTTGAGTTTACTGGTAAAAATAATTACAACTGTTACAACAAAAAATACACATACAATTTTTCTATCTTGTTGAGCTACAGTCTGGTACAGGTTTTTCCACACCTTTACCTACACAAAGAGATTGACACTGCACCTGACCTATCCTGTGCAAGAGCTTGGGCATTTGTCTCTGGCTCAATTGGCCACACATCATAGCTAGCCTGGAATCGCTGTATCCAGTCTGAACACCCCTGACATGTCGCTCCACACGCACAGAGTATAATTCAACCTGATTGGTTAGCTCTGCTGCAGGGCATGATTCTGGACTGTCCAACACTGTACATCAGTCTGGCCGAAGGGCATGGGGGGGGAGGAGCCGCATGGAACTGTGTGTTATCCTGGTCCAGTTAGCACGTCCGATTAGGCGAGAGCCCATTGGTTGAACGAATGTTCACACGTTGTTATGCGTTCTTATGTATTTATGGACAAGATGAGATAAGTCCACTTGTCATTCACATGCTCTCGCTCGCTCTCTCTCGCTCTCTCTCTTTCTCCTTCTTCCTCCACTCCTCTCTCTCGCCCTCCCAAACCCTCTCATGCTCACATGCACAGTCATATGTGCGTAATGTGTGCCTTCTTGCATGTGCACCTCTACAGTTTCTCAGTTGCGACACAAAGTGCTATAGGCTAAATAGTAGAGTGCGAGGGATGCTTAGCCCGATTCCGTCTCTCTCAGTGCCCCCCAATGCTCCGCAGGCGAGAGGGTATGGCCTGGAAGCGCCAGCCATGTGCCTCCATCATACCACCACCACCACTACACCTCAGCATGTATTCCGGTGTCCATATTAAGACAGTCACACGTCCACATCAACTCCAAACTCTAAGTGACTCTGACACAACTTCCATGAATGTGTGACTGTCCGAATATGGACAGCGTGGAAGGGAAGGAAGAGGGTATGGTGTCCATATTAGGACAGTCACATTCATGGATCCTATCCTTCCTTGTTGTCCATGCGGTAACATATTTATCGGAAAGACAGACACATTTTTAGTCATGCTTGTTTGAAGATATTGTTATAATCTGGGTAACACCTCAGGTGGAGTTGAACCTGGAAATATGCGAGGCGGTAGAGATATAAGTGTTGCTGATCCTACGCCACCCCAGGTTTAAACAAGAGCATCGGGAGCTCTGCCCAACTTACATACGGTTTCTTCAAGTTTGGGTTGAGTGGCAAAATAAAGAAGTAACTAAATGTTTTGGTCATATCTGTGACAATACATCAAACATTGTACTGGAACTCATTTTGTCTTAACTATTGTGTCCAATCTAGCATGAAAAACATATTGATGATTTAGTAGTTGCATATGAGTCAACCAAATTGTATCGTACTCCTCTAGAATATGAATTAGCCTTTTTTTTCATCCATTTGATGTAGATTCTGCCCAAAGTGTTTTACAATATCTAGATAAGAGACTATGTACTGCAGATGAGCGGTAGGCTATCGAATGGGCTCTGGAGCCAACCCGGGAACGATTCATAAGTTACTGACTCCCTCCTCCACTGTTAAGTCTCCATTGGTGTGCTGCTTAGTTGGCTACCTCTTGTAACTCTCCTCCCAGCAGAGTACCAGTGTGAGTGTGAGTACCAGTCCCTGCCATAACCGAGCTAACGGAGCAAATTACACTCAAATGAGGTATGATCTCCAACATATCTGCTGGAGGCGGGTGGGGGGGGGGGGGGCAAGGCGGGAGGAGGGGAGGAGATGCGGAGGGGGGGGGGGGTGATTATCCCCTAATTAACACTGATACCTCCCCCATGGACAATGTCCCCTCTGATCAGTGGGCTGGCACATCTTAATGTTAGGTGCTAACTGCCTTCCTCACATATGTCAGACCTCGTTAAGGGCTCTCCACTATGCCTGTAATGTTCTCCTGTTTAATGGCTTGTAAAATATGGTTAACAGTCACAATTTGGCTTTTCTCTCTTCTCTGTCTTTCTTCTCTGCCGACCCATTGTGAGATGACAGATATGGTATGATCGAGGACTCTTAGGGGAGACTTAATAGCGGGTGGATGTGGATGTAGAGGTGGATATACAGAGAGCATGAAAGGGATTGGCCCTGGGAGGCTGTAGGATCTACCAGTCAAAGGCTCTGTTTGGCAGGGGTTGCTGTGTTTGACAGTGGAGTACATTTTTTGCTAATGTGCAGTCGGGTTTTGCATATGTGAACAACCGGCTCAAAACAGTTGTAGCAAAATTTGAAATTGTGTTTTTTACATGATATGAAAGTAGAGACTCAGAGCTACAAAATGGTATATCATGCACTGCATTTGAGGAACAATGGAAAAGTAATTATGCTTTAAAAGTTGTAAACTCACTTTTGAGAAAATGGCCTTTGAATGTTTTGGTACCTACCGGAGAGCTGTCCTTTGTCTACACCCATTCAGCATTGTTCACACCCTCTTAAACCAAGCCCCACCCATCTCTTTAAAGATTCACATGGGGTCATGTGCTAAACAGTGAGTAGTGTAGTAAAGATTCAGACGGAAAGTGGTAAAAGTAGTAGCCAATAAGGAAAAATTCCAGGTAAACAGAGTGTCCAGATGAAAATATTTTACAAATATTAGATGACGCTTACCCAGACACACTTGTCTAAATTGATGGGTCATGTGAAAGAAATGCTATAATCCCCAGCCACGATGGATGGGTCTCTACAGAAGGTGTAAGCGGTACAGCCAAATGTTTACTTGCATAGTAGCAATATCAGAAATAGATGGTGTCAATATAAATAAAATAATATACAGTATGTACACAAACAATATGAATAACGATATCAGTGATAGATGAGGTAGTTATATGCATACAATCAGGGGTAAAGTGGCTGAGCAGCAGGATAAATAATAAATAGTAGCAGCAACGTATGGCGTGTGTGTTAGGAGAGAGTCATGTGAATAGAGGCACTGCAGATAGTGCTGATGACTGGTCCTTCCAAACCACACATGAACAAGGGAATCTATATTCGGGGAGTCTGTTTCTGCCCTGTCCTTGACTTTGGTGCAGGGCATGTGATGTCCATAGCCTCTTCGTCGCAAAACTCCCTGATCTTCTCAAAAACATGTGTTTGTCTAGCTGTGTCCAGTCCAGGTGCTACTTGTACAGGTAGACCATCTATGGGAGGAAGGATGTCATCGTTGCGCAGCAGCTGAAACCTGTTCCCGATTGAGTCCGAACGCTCCTTGGTGACAACAACACCAGGTTCCAGAGGATCGAAGCTGTAAAACAGGAAATTACAAAAACAATTGAGATGTTGTAACCTTACACAACATCAATTCACCTCCCAATTTTAGAAAAGAACAATAACCTCATACAATGCAATGCAAATGATATTCACCTGACATGCTGGTACTGCTTGAACTGTGGCAGTGGCCTGAAGTACGGAGTCAGGTGTTGTTGCCAGCCAGCTGTGGGATGTTGACCCTGTCCCAATACTTCACAACAGAGTACAAGCAATTCTAACCGATTGTCATAGCTAGCTAAACTTAACCAAATAGGTTCAATGTTAGCTAGTTAGCTCGCTAACATTAGGCTACAACTAGCAATGCAAAACGGCATTCTGAGATAACATTACTACACACAGATTACAAACGCAATGTTAGCTAGCGAGCCATCTAACGTCAGCTAGCTAGCTAACAGTAAGCTTTAACTTGCAAGGAAAACATCTTTCTGACAAAATTTGAATCGCATGATATCTGAAACTGTAGCTGGACTCTTACCTGTATACATGGATGAACGCATCACGGCAGACTGAAACCCCTTTCATTAAATAAGACGCCTTGTGTCGTTTCCGTTTTGTTGGAACAGCTTGCTTGGCCAGTTGTCAAGTCACCCTGGTTCACACCGACCGCGTGCAATGCCATAGGAATCATCTTAAGTTTTAACCACCACCCAAACGCCGACCATTTCACTCACCCTAGCAGAGCTGGTTAGGCTGTTTTCATGTTAACCTGAGTGTTGGTGACTGTAACAATTTAATTATGTTTTTTTTGCAGATGTTTACTGACACCGGCCATATTCAACCGGTGTTGAGCGTTTGCAAATTCATCAGTTATTCTGAGCTCTGGCACACTCAGATGAGAGCGCTCTGAAACAGTTGTCGCCGTGACGTTCTATTGAAATGGATACTTGCATAGCTGAGTCTTTTGTTCAGTTTTACTACGTGATGCCTTTTAAAAGAAAGCAGCATTCAAACTGACCAGCTCAAATAGACAGTAGCGTGCTTTAAGGAAGACCAGTCAAAGCTCATCTCTCGGCATGTCCAGCCCACTCATTATCTCAGCCAATCATGGGTAACAGGAAGGTTGCTGGCTTTTTCTCTGGCTTAACCAACTAGTCTCGTAATTTAACCATTTTATTCGTATTTACAGATGGCATACACGTTTGTTATAAAGGCGCATGAAAGTTTACATGTTCGAGAAGGCATTTTTGCCCAACATTAGACATTTTCATTTAATCTAAAGATGATCAGAATTCATATAAAGAAAGTAACATTTTCCCCAAACCTTCAGTTCACCATTGATTAGCTGTGTCTAAGAAGTCTATTAAATGGTAGAAGTAAGTTCATTCTGGCAGTACTGATCACACTAAAAGCAACATGCAATGAAATGCTTGATATGTGGTGAAAACACTGTGTATGAATTATCCTACTGTCAAGAGTGTGTTCTCTCTCTCTCTCTCTCTCGCTCTCTCTCCCTCCTCTTCCCTAATCTCACTCTCCAATGCATCCACTGTATGTTTCATTGTGAAAAAAGCAAACAGTATTATTTTTGATTTTCTGTTCGCCCGCTCACTCCACACACTTCGGCACAGTACATTTGGCCCACCCCTCTCTCCCCCGACCCTCTTGATTGAGGGCTAATGAAAAAGCTGTCCTGAGCGCCGCTCCCCTCCCTATATCCATTAGGAATAATTAGACGGGAACAATTTTGATGCCTGTAACCTCGGCGAGTGTGGCTAATGGCGTTATAAATTGCTCCTTGTCCTGGGCCCTGCTAGCGTTGTCGCGGCGCTAGCGAGGAGGGCGAGACGCTTAATTCAAAAGCACTCTGTCAACAGCGCTGATTTGTGTGTTTAATGAGAGCGTTTAAAACAACAGCAGCGGCTCATGCATCCTAATGGCGGCGGCAGGAGTGGGTTCGATAAAGAGGCTTGTCCGTCGTAATTAGCGGCGACAAACATCCGGGATTAAGAGAACGGGGCCTGCAGCCGCCGCACTGCACTCAAACGGGCCCCTGTTGCTACTGTCAGAAACTGCCTCTCTCTCTGACTGACTCTCTCGCCTTCCTTCTGTAATTTTCACTCTCTCTCTCTCAATTCAATTCAAAGGGGCTTTATTGGCAAAGCAAGTTAAATATACAATAATCAAAAGTGAGAAGAAACAAATTTAACAACATCAACAAAAACTTGTTAGAAATTAACAGTATTCATTGCACTCAAAAATGTTTCCGAAAGATAAAGACATTTCAAGTGTTATATTATCAGCTATGTACAGTGTTTTTTAGCAATGTGCAAATAGTTGTAGTGTGAATAGTGGGGGGAAGATAAATAAACAGATAAATATTGGTGGTGTTTACAATGTTGTTTGTGTTCCACTAGTTGCCCTTTTCTCATGGCAAGTATTTCTGTTGTGATGGCACGTTGTTGTATTTCTCCTAACATATATGGGAGTTGATCAATGTTTGATTTGTTTTCAAATTCTTTGTGGGTCTATGTGATCTGTGGGAAATCTCTCTCGCTCTTACTTTCTCTCCCTCTCGCAGTACTATGTTCCTCCCTCTCCATTCCCAGTCTCCTTTGTTCTCTCTTAGTACCTTTCAAACTAACCCCCCTCTCTCTTTCTTTCTCAGTGTATCTACCCCTAGATTTCTCTACCTTTATTTTGTCTAGTTTCTCTCCCCCCTCTTTCTTTACATGCCTCTGTCTCATCTTGCGTTTCTTGCTTAAGTCATTTTTTGCTCTTTCTCTCTGTTCCCCCTACAGCTCTAACAGCGGGCCAATAAGGTCAGATGGGTAATAAGCCCACAGGCTGAAGACTAGCTTGTGTGTGTGTGTGTGTGTGTGTGTGTGTGTGTGTGTGTGTGTGTGTGTGTGTGTGTGTGTGTGTGTGTGTGTGTGTGTGTGTGTGTGTGTGTGTGTGTGTGTGTGTGTGTGTGTGTGTGTGTGTGTGTGTGTGTGTGTGCGCGTGCGTGCGTGTGACATAGGCGTGAGAGAGCGAGCTGGCACTGACAGATGTCCCCTCATGTTACCAATGTATTTATGAGACAATCTCTGATTGAGACCAGGGTCATATTCATGAACTCTTTTGGGATAGGGGGCGGCATTTTCACTTTTGGATGAATAGCGTGCCCAGAGTGAACTGCCTCGTATTCTGTCCTATGCTAATATATGCATATTATTATTAGTATTGGATAGGAAACACGTTTTCTAAAACTGTTTGAATGATGTCTGTAAGTATAACAGAACTCATATGGCAGGCGAAAACCTGAGAAAAATCCAACCAGGAAGTGGGAAATCTGAGGTTTGTAGTTTTTCAAAGCTTGGCCTACCGAATACACAGTGTCTATGGAGTCAAGTTGCACTTCCTATGGCTTCCACTAGATGTCAACCGTCTTCAGAAACTTGAATGAGGATTCTACTATAAAGGAGGGGCTCATGAGACCTGTTTGAGTCAGTGGTCTGGCTGAGTGTCTCAGGCTCGTGACGCGCGCTCCCGATAGAGTTAGCTCTTGTTCCATGGATTTTCTTCAGACATAGGAATTCTCCGGTTGGAACATTATTGATGTTCTTTGTTAAAAACATCCTAAAGATTGATCCCATACATCGTTTGACTTGTTTCTACGACCTGTAACGGAACTTTTCGAGTTTTTGTCTGGATGAAGTGCTAGCGCCTCATGAAAATGGATTACTGGGCTAAACACGCTAACAACAAGTGGCTATTTGGACATAAATGATGGACTTTATGGAACAAATCAGTCATTTATTGTCGAACTTTGATTCCTGAGAGTGCCTTCTGATGAAGATCATCAAAGGTAAGTGAAAATGTATAGTGTTATTTCTAACTTCTGTTGACTCCAAAATGACGGATATTTCTCTGGCGGATATTTCTCAGATTAGGCTTTTTCCGTGACGTTTTTTTGAAATCTGACACAGCGGTTGCATTAAGGAGAATCTATCTTTAATTATGTGAATAACAATTGTATCTTTTATCAATGTTTATTATGATCATTTCTGTTTTGGAATCAAAATATTACTGCGTCAATGTAAACTGAGATTTTGGGATATAAATATGCACATTATCTTACATGTACTGTGTAACATGATGTCCTATGAGTGTCATCTGGTGAAGATCATCAAAGGTTAGTGATTCATTTTATCTATACTTCTGCTTTTTATGACTCCTATCTTTGGCTGGAAAAATGGCTGTTTTTTTGACTTGGCAGTGATCTAACATAATCATATGTTGTGCTTTCGCTGTAAAGCATTTTTGAAATCAGACACGATGGGTAGATTAACAAGAAGTGTATCTTTCATTTGCTGTATTGGACTTGTTAATGTGTGAAAGTTACATATAAAAAAAAACATTTTTGAATTTTGCTCGCTTCCTTTTCAGCAGAATGTTGTCGAGGGGTTCCGCTAACAACAGAAAACATTTAAAATATGAAAATGAGCATTGGACAAGTTCAGGTAGTCCCTCCCTGTTTCATTCCGTCGTCTTCCGATTGGTACCGAATGAAAGAAACCCTGTACAGAGGACAAGCACAGTAATCAGCCAAACACATTGTAAAGGCTGGATAAAGGAATATACACCTTTATCCTTTAGAGCATGGTATGCTAAGGAGGCTGTAATATGTTTTAATCAGCTCTGTTGTGCTGAGATCCTCTCAGACTGTGGATTTATCCCGAATGAAACCCTATTAACTTTATAGTGCACCACTTTTGACCAGAGCGTTATGGGTCCTGGTCAAAAGTAGTGCACAACATAGGGAATAGGGTGACATTTGGGATACAGCCTCTGTCTCCGTAATGGATGGAAAAGGAGAGAGTGACAAAGCCAGACTGTGCATTTTAAAAGGTGTTCAATTCACTCGTAAATGCATGCTGACAAGATTAATTGAGCATTGCAAATGGTAAACTCTGAACCCACACACACAAGAAAGGACAAATACAGACAGATGCAGACACACACACACACACACACACACACACACACACACACACACACACACACACACACACACACACACACACACACACACACACACACACACACACACACACACACACACACACACACACACACACACACACACACACACACACACAGACAGTGGAGCATACACACACAAACTCACAAACAAGCACGCACACCCCTCCTCTGGCTCTTCCCTGGACCCACTTCCACGTGTCCTGCACTGCACAAATTACTTGATGGGCAGTTAAATGTAGGGGTCGGGGGTTAAATGAACACCGTTGTTTATGAGGATGCGGTGTGAATCCATTTGCATTCTAATATTCCCCCCTTTTCCGAAAGGAGGGGAAGGGAGAGGTGGTGAGGCTAGGGCTGGTGGACGGCTTGTTTTAAAATCCCATTATCAAGTTATTTATGGAATTCACAGCCTGACAACCCCTTTGACCTTGTTTTGTTAAACATGAACATGAACACAATTCCCGCACGCTGCAACGCCTATTAGCTTTTGTTTTCAATAGCCTTAAAATGTCACCAACTTCAATCACCCCTTGGGCGGCTCCCTGCTTGTGTGCTTGGCCCCATCAAATAGACGCACGGCACACACACATGCATGTGCACGCAGGCGCACACACACACACACACACACACACACACACACACACACACACACACACACACACACACACACACACACACACACACACACACACACACACACACACACACACACACACACACACACACACACACACACACACACACCACTCCATTTTTTACCAAAAACAGATCAGCACCACACCAGCCAGACACCATCCCCTCCTAGACTCCAACCCATTTGTCTCTGTCTGTGTCTGTGTTTGTTTGTGATTTAACCGGCCACGGCTGAGTCTCCGCAGCTAGTCTTAGGCTGGCTGAGCCATGCAAATTCTGACCCTCTCTTTAGCCTAATTCTCTTGTTTAAACATGTGCTGCTCATCTCTTCCCTTAGCCACTAGTGCACCACACACACACACACACACACACACACACACACACACACACACACACACACACACACACACACACACACACACACACACACACACACACACACACACACACACACACACACACACACACACACACACACACACACACACACACACACACACACACACACACAGTTTCTGTCCACTTATTACTAATAAACGTACCAGAGGAGTATTGTAAATAAATACTGTATACTCCTATGCCTCCAATGAGAGATGCAGGGTGGAGAGATGTGTTGTTGCGGAGGTAGAGGAGGCAGAGGTTTGCAAGGTTGTATGCAAAGTTTGGTTTCACCTTGCAGGGGAGGGAGAGTGAGTGTGGGTAATAACACAATAAATATTCCCTCACTCGCTGACCTGCATTTGCACATGTTAGTGGGCGCCGCACCCTCATTGGCCGAGAGGCGTGCTGCTGTGGAGGTCGGCCATTCAGGGAGAGGTGTAAACATCCCCTGACCACGGTGATCGCCACAGCGCCAGCCATCGTTATTACGGAGGCCAAGCAGAAACAGGCCCGTGCTTGTTATTAGCAATACTGAACGACGAATGAGCGAGATCACAAAGTACATAAATCAGCATAGGGACGGTAAAGGTACAAAAATGCTTGTTTATACATTCATACAGTGCATTTGGAAAGTAGTCAGACCCCTTGACTTTTTCCACATTTTGTAACGTTACAGCCTTATTCTAAAATGGATTAAATACAAATGTTTCCTCCTTAATCTACACAAAATAGCCCATAATGACAAATCGAAAACAGGTTTTTAGAATTTCTTGCACATTTAACATTTTTAAACAAATAATATCTTATTTACATAAGTGTTCAGACCCTTTGCTATGACACTCGAAATTGAGCTCAGGTGTTTTCTGTTTCCATTGATCATCCTTGAGATGTTTCTACAACTTGATTGGTGTCCACCTGTGGTTAATTCATTTGATTGGACATGATTTGGAAAGGCCCACACCTGTCTATTTAAGGTCCCACAGTTGACAGTGCATGTCAGATCAAAAACCAAGCCATGAGCTCGATGGAATTGTGTAGAGCTCCGAGGCAGGATTGTGTCAAGCCACAGATCTGATGAAGGTTACCAAAAAATGTCTCAGAATTGAAGGTCCCCAAGAACACAGTGGCCTCCATCATTCTTAAATTGAAGAATTTGGAACCACCAAGACTCTTCCTAGCGCTGGCTGTGCGGCCAAACTGAGCAATCGGGGGAGATGGGCCTTGGTCAGGGAGGCCTGAATGCCAAGCATCACGCCTGGAGGACACCTGGCACCATCCCAATGGTGAAGCATGGTGGTGGCAGCATCATGCTGTGGGGATACTTTTCAGCGGCAGGAACTGGGAGACTAGACCGGATTGAGGGAGAGATGAACGGAGCAAAATACAGAGAGATCCTTGAAAAAAACCTGCTCCAGAGCGCTCAGGACCTCAGACTGGGGTGAAGGTTCACCTTCCAACAAGACAATGACCCTAAGCACACAGCCAAGACAACACAGGATTGGCTTTGGGAAAAGTCTCCGAATGTCCTTGAGAGTCACACCCAAGAGGACTCGAGGCTGTAAATACTCGAGGCTGTAATCGCTGCCAAAGGTGCTATAACAAAGTACTGAGTAAAGAGTCTGAATACTTATGTAAATGTGAAGAAAAAAAATCAATTCTAAAAACCTGTGCTTGCTTTATCATTATGGGGCATTGTGTGACGAGGGGAGATAAAAAACTATTCAGAGTAAGTCCATTTTAGAATAAGTCTGTAACGCAACAAAATGTGGAAAAAGTCGAGGTGCCTGAACACTTTCTGAACACACTGTTTTAACCTCCACTGCTGTCTCTCTCACTTTCTGTTTTTCTTTCTGAATTTCTAAAATATGATCCTGGCAATACTAATGATCTGTGTTTTGTTTGTACCGGATATATTTGTTTTAGTCTCTCCGATAGAATGGCGTCTTGTCCAGTGGGTGTGCATGTATAGTGCCTTCAGAAAGTATTCGCTCTTGCAGCGTGACTTGCGTTGCAGAGTACATTTACGCATACATGTTATTCAATCATTGCACCCACAGTGCTTGTGCGCGTCAACGAGCATCTGTGTAGCTAGGCGCTAAAATAGAACCTGGTTCTGTTTGTCACGCTTGACGCGTTGCAAGTCCTGCCTCTCCCATCTCATCATTGGTTTTTAGGAGCATATACCCACGTGGGTGATTGAAAGATTGGTCCACACTCCAGTCCAGTTGGTAGTGGTAATGCACCTTAACTTCACTAGGGTAGGAATTTTGGATGAATAGCATGCCCAAATTAAACTGCCTGCTACTCAGTCCCAGAAGATAGGATATGCATATAATTAGTTGGATAGAAAACACTCTAAAGCTTCCAAAACTGTTAAAATAATGTCTGAGTATAACAGAACTGATATGGCAGGCGAAAACCCGAGGAAAATCCAACCAGGAAGGACTATTATTTTGAAAGGCTGTTTTTCCATTGAAAGCCTATTCACCATACAAAGACTTAGGTTCACGAGCTCTGTGCCTTCCTCTACATGTGGCCCGTCTTTAGGCATTGTTTCAGGCTGTTACTCTGAGAAATAAGGGAGATACAGCCCTTTCAATCAGTGGCCAGTGGAAATTTCCATTCGTCAGCCATTTGGATCATGAACGCGCCTTTCTTGTTTCTCCTTTCCTATTGACGAAGCTTTTGTCCGGTTAAAATATGATTTATTATTTATGACAAAAACAACCGGAGGATTGATTTTAAACATCGTTTGTCAAATTTCTACTAACTTTTTAAAAACTTTTCGTCTGGAATTAGTGCATGCACCTCCTGCATTCGGATTGCTGGACAAAACGCGTGAACAAAAATGATGTTTTTGCTCATAAAGAGGGACATTGTCGAACAAAACAAACATTTATTGTCTACCATGGAGACCTGGGAGTGCCACCAGATGAAGATCATCAAAGGTAAGTTATTAATTTTAATGCTATTTCTGACCTTAGTGACGCCTCTCCTTGTTTGGAAAATGGCTGTATGAGTTTCTGTGGCTAGGAGCTAACCTAACATAATCGCAAAGTGTGCTTTCGCCGTAAAGCATTTTTGAAATCTGACTCAGCGGTTGCATTAAGGAGAAGTTTATCTATATTTCCATGCCTAACACTTCTATCGTTTATCAATGTTTATGATGAGTATTTATGTTATTTGACGTGGCTCTCTGCACTTTCACCGGATGTTTGTTTGACACAATTCATTTCTGACCACAACGCGCCAATGCACACTGAGATTTTTGGATATAAATATTAACTTTATCGAACAAAACATACATGTATTGTGTAACATGAAGTCCTATGAGTGCCATCTGATCAAAGGTTAGTGATTCATTTTATCCCTATTTCTGCTTTTTGTGACTCCTCTCTTTGGCTGGAACAAAGGCTGTGTTTTTCTGTGACTAGGTACTGACCTAACATAATTGTTTGGTGTGCTTTCGCAGTAAAGCCTTTTTGAAATCGGGACACTGTGTTTGGATTTACAAGAAGTTTATCTTTCAAATGGTGGATAATACTTGTGTGTTTGAGGAATTTTAATTATGGGATATCTGTTGTTTTGAATTTGGCGCCCTGCAATTTCACTGGCTGTTTTGAGGTGGGACGCTCTGTGGTCCCACTGGTACCAGAGAGGTTAAAGTTGGTTGCCAACCTCAATTTAATAAGGAATCTGTATTAGGAACATTGTCATGCGGGAAGAGGAATGACGATGTTCCTAATATGGATTCCGTATATATGACTGAAAACATACACGCTCCCTGCATCTAGAAATGTCCACTGATCTGATGTGCAAGAGATTAGATACAATATGTGTTTATCTTATTTTGGCAGTGTCTTATATCAGATAATAGGGATATAACTAAGGGTGTTCCCCTCATAGAAACACACATACACAGTCCCAGTAGTCTCAGCCATACATCACCATCCCTAGAGGGGCGAGGAGAGAGAGGGCTCCCATCATGTTTATATATGACAGGGATCAGCATATTATGATGCAGGTGCTTATCGACCCGCGATGCTGATCTGATTTTTCTTTCTGTGCTGAAGCCACATCGCTTGTCAAAGCCAGACGAGACAGGGAGTCGTGGCGACGTCCTGGCAATGCGCCGTGTCAGCAGTCCCTGGCTTCACTTGTCCCTGTCTGTCATCTGTCTTGTTTTCTTTTTTTTCCTTTTCATGTTTTTTTTTAGCAAGGGCAGTTTTTGTGCCGTTGATACAGAAATGCACACACACAGCAACATGTGGCACGCCTGGTTGTCAGTGCCTCAGGACAGCCTCTCATCTGTACAGAGGGTGAAGTGTCAAGCAGTGCACTGGGCCCTTTCCAAAGAGGGCGATGAGAGAAAAGAGGGAGACGGATGGAGAGGTTGATTGATAAGGCCAAAGACAATGAGCATCATTCTATAATTGTTCAGAACTAACATGATTATTCTTCATCCCTACACACATATCGTCTCCAACGGTCTCTGGTTCTCTATGGCACAATTAAGATGAATATTATTGCCTACATTTTCTAGGGTAATGCATTCATTTTCAAACAATATGATCTAAAGGAGACTAAAAGAGATAACAGGTACTTTTACAAGTGCCTTGTGGAAGAAAGCATAAGAGCAATGACAGACTATAACCCTTCACAACACCCCATAACACTTCGTACTCGGGTAAAAAGTACATTTCTTTGCCACATTTTCTTCAGTATTAATTTAGTGCGTTATTGCATGTTTTGGGGAAAACATTTCTGTAAAGACTCTTCTTTTTACTGCAAATCAAGTCATTTCAAATCAAATCAAATGTTACATGTCACAGGCTTACTTACAACCCCTTCACCAACAATGCAGAGTTTTAAAAAAAGTAAGTAAAACAATATTTGCACAAAAAATAATCATTACAAATGTAATAAACCAAAAGAAAAAAAGAAGAAAGAAAAGAGCCATATACAGGGGGTACCGGTACCTAGTCAATGTGCAGGAGTACAGGTTAGTCGAGGGAATTCAGGTAATATGTACATGTAGGTAGGAGTCGTGACCATGCATGAATAATAAACAACGAGTAGTTTCAGCGTATAAAAGGGGGTCAATGCAAATTGCCCGGGTAGCCATTTGATTAACGTGGTCGTGCCCTCTTCACGACTGTCTTGGTGTGTTTGGACCCTGATAGTTTGTTAGTGGTGTGGACACTAAGCAACTTGAAGCTCTTGACCCGCTCCACTACAGCCCAGTTGATATGAATGGGGACGTGCTGGGCCCTCCTTTTCCTGAAGTCCACGATCAGCTCCTTTGTCTTGCTCACGTTGAGGGAGAGGTTGTTGTCCTGGCACCACACTGCCAGCTCTCTGACCTCCTTACTATATGCTGTCTCATCATTGACGACCAGCGTGACATATGTATTGTTGCCTAGCTTTACTACATGGGGGCGGCCGGTCAGGAAGTCCAGGATCCAGTTGCCGAGGGAGGCGTTTAGTCCCAAGGTCCTTAGCTTAGTGATTAGCTTTGAGGGCACTATGGTGTTGAACGCTGAGCTGTAGTCAACAAACAGTATTCTCACGTAGGTGTTCCTTTTGTCCATGTGGGAAAGGGCTGTGTGAAGTGCAATAGTGATTGTGTCATCTGTGGATCTGTTGGGGCGGTGTGCAAATTGAAATGGGTGTAGGGTTTCTGGGATGATGATGTTGACGTGAGCCAAGACCAGCCTTTCAACTTCATGGTTTTTGACGTGGGTGCAACGTGGCGGTTGTCCTTTTGGCAAGCTACCTTGGCATTCTTGGGCACAAGGACTATGATGGTCTGCTTGAAACATGTAGGTATTACAGACTCAGTCAGGGAGAGGTTGAAAACGTCAGTGAAGACACTTTCCGGTTGGTCAGCGCATGCTCTGAATTCTCATCCTGGTAATCCATCTGGCCCTGCGACCTTGAGAATGTTGACCTGTTTAAAGGTCTTACTCACATCGGCTATGGAGAGCGTGATCACACAGTCGGCCGGAAGAGCTGGTGCTCTCATGCATGATTACGTTTTTTTGCCTCGAAGCGAGCATGGAAGGCATTTAGCTCATCTGGTAGGCTCGTGTCACTGGGCAGCTCGCTGCTGGGTTTCCGTTTGTAATCCATAATACTTTGCAAGCCCTGCCACCTCCAACGAGCATCAGAGCCAGTGAAGAAGGATTTAATCTTAGTCCTGTATTGACACTTTGCCTGTTTGATGTATCATTAATTTCTTATGAGAGCCCGCTAAGTATCCCACTCTTTGAAAGCGGCGGCTCTGTGTGGATGTTGCCTGTAATCCATGGCTTCTGCTTGGAGTATGTATGTACGGTCACTGTGGGGACGACGTTGTCGGTGGACTTTTAGATGGAGCTGCTGACTGATGTGGTATACTCCTCAATGCCATTGGATGAATCCCAGAACATTTTCCAGTCTGTGCTAGCAAAACAGTCCTGTAATCTTAGCATCTGTGTCATCCGACCACTACCCTATTGTGCGAGTCACTGGTATGTCCTGCTTGAATCAGGAGATTATAATTATGTACACATCTCTAGAGTTTTTTTCCTCGTTGCATACTATATATATATAGTATATATATATATATATATATATATATATATATATATATATATATATATATATATATACAGTAACAGGAATAACAATATATATACAGTAACAGGATAACAAATATCCTTGTTATTGTGTTATTTTATTCTTTTACTATTCTATTTTTTATCTATTTTTAATTTTCATAACTTTTAACTGCATTGTTGGGGAAGTGATCATATGTAAGCATTTTATGGGTAAAGTCCACACTTGAATTCAGCACGTGACAAATACCATTTTATTGGATTTCCCACACAAACACACATTCACACACACACACACACACACACACACACACACACACACACACACACACACACACACACACACACACACACACACACACACACACACACACACACACACACACACACACACACACACACACACACACACACACACACACACACACACACACACACACACACACACACACACAAGAACGCACACATGAGCACGCACGTGTTTGTCCTTTGGGACACGACTGCTCCTCCTCCACCGCATTCCAGCTCTGTTTACACCCCACAACCCCAAAACAGGGTTAGTCCAAGAGCCTCTGGGAGAACTACTACCACCCCTCTACTCTTGATCCTCCACCCCCATCATAGCACCCTCTCCGTGGATGGGGGGGTTGATGTCACTCCCCTGTGTGGAGTTGGCCCCAGGCAGCACAAGGTGACATCAAACACTTTCTTATTTTGATTACGTATTTAAATATTTGTTGTGGTGTGTGTGTGTATGTATGTGTCATTGTTCCGTATGTGTGTCCTCAGCCTGTTCTGTAACATCCTCTATCATTCCCTCAAGGCGAGAGAGGAGCACGGGGCCCCAACTCTTGGGGCCTCACAGGGCCTCGCGGGGCCCCTCTGCAACAGACGCCACTGTGTTCAAAGGAGGTACGTTCCTCCTCTAACCTCCATCTTGATGTCCCTATCCACAAACGTGCACAAAGACACTTAAACGGGGGCATGTTTATAGACTCTGTCACCGAACTCACACTCCATCTCTGTTACAAGCAAGCACATGTCACACACACTCAGTCAAAAATGTTGTACGTACACGCTCCTATGCAGCACCCACTAGACACACATTCTCACTCATCACACGCAAACATTGAAAAGAAGAAAATGTTTGGAGCCCATTCATGTGTTTAGAGCAAACACGCACGCACGCACGCGCACGCACGCACGCACGCACGCACACACACACACACACACACACGCACACACGCACACACGCACACACGCACACACGCACACACGCACACACGCACACACGCACGCACGCACGCACGCACAGATCATTATTTCCCAGTTACAGCGCCCCTGGTGAATGTGTCAGGGGTTTTGAGTGAGCATCTCCCACAGTTCCTCCATCACAACCTTGTTTCCTTTACTTCTCTGCCCTGTATAACTCTTCTTCCAATGGCCACTTCCCCAGTTTACTTACACCAGGCACTCTACTCTTCAGAGAGCCAGAGACAAGCAGCTCTCTACCTACTTACTTGTGATGAATCGCGTCACACTGGCCTGAGTGGGCCTGGTTGAAAAATGGACCTGCTAAAGCGCGCGGACACAACACACCGTCCCCCGTCTCGCCTCGCCCCAAAATGAATATCTTCTGCGCTGTCCTCCAAAGTGCATTAAGCACCGAAGAGTCATTAGTACAAATGGGTCTGTGGGTGCTGTGATAGAGGAAGGAGGGGGTACAGGGGAGGCAGGGAAGGGGGGTGCATATGGCTGTCCTACGGGGAGGCCTGCTACTTTGAGCACATATACCCTTCCCATCCCTCAACCCACCCACCCGGCCTCCACCACTCGCCATTCCCGGGGAGAAGATGGGGGACGCCCCTCCTTCTAGCCCCTATAGCCTTCCCGCTCCTCTCCAGCGGAGATGGAGGGTGGAGGGAAGTGCATCCAAATGTAATAATGTATCAGAGAGAGAGGGAGATCTGTTCCCCACCAGTTCTGACCCAGACGGATCCCAGCCTCTCCATTATTTAACATTTACACGCACCTTCCAGCTCATTTCTAGCTCAATATTTAATAGTGGGAAAGGGGGGCGTTATGTCGAAAAATCCCCCCTTGATTTTCTCTGTTATTTTGCATTTTCGCCTAATAAAAATCCCATGCATGAATAGTAAGGTCTTTGGATGTGTTTGTGTGTGTGTGTGTGTGTGTGTGTGTGTGTGTATGAGAGAGAGTGAGGGTGAGAGGGGTGAAGATGGAGAGAAAGGCAAGGAGACGGGAGGAAAGACAGACGATATTTCACAGGCTTACACACACGTACACACACACACACACACACTCATCAAAGTTCACACATCTTAGTTCATTACGCATGCTACCCACACAGACTGTGCACTCCAACCCCCCCCCCTTCCTCCCTTGAACCACCCCCTAACTCTTTTGTTCTCGGGGATTACGTGTGTGTGTGAGTGAGTGCAGCCAGGGGAGGTGTTTGTGGTGAGGGCGAGGGTTGGGTTGGGGATAGGAGGACTTGGGGCGTGGAGGGGGGGTCTGGTGAGGGATGATGTGGTAGGGGGCCATTGGCAAGGAGAGAAAGTCTGAGACCTGGCAAAGTGCTGTGGCCCGTTTTGTAAACATGGAATGGTTGCCAAGGCTTACTCGCTCACAAAACACACACACACCCAAACTCTTTTGATCTCTCTCGCTCTACAGCAACAAGATGCCAAAGCACAGGGATGTCCCGCAAACAAGCAAGGTGACTGAGTAGTACTGTTTGCTTTAGGCCTCATACATGTTTATTCATTTATCTAGGCAAATCAGTTAAGAACAAATTCTTATTTACAGTGACAGCCTAGCAGGGAACAGAACTGCCTCGTTCAGGGGGAGAATTAAAGATGTTTACCTTGTCAGCTCTGGGATTCGATCCAGCAACCTTTCGCTTACTGGCCCAACTCTAACCAGCAAAACCATTATTACTAAATGCTATAATACTGTTCTAATATTTATCCAGCACATTACCATGTATGTGGTCTCATCCTCATTAATGTATTCATGTTTACAGGCTTTTGCTTATCTAATTTAACCAACAATAGCAAAACAAACTAAACCATTAATGAAGGTGTGTATGAGTTTCTTGATGAGTCAGTGGGGGTGTGTGTACATGTTTGTGTGTGTGTGTGTTTCTGTGCTTGTGTGTGCAGTGCAAGGTGGTTAACAGGTTGGAGCCCAGTATCAGTTCTATGCCAGACATCACAGGAATGGGCAATTATTTGCACCTATTTGGAGTTTAACTCCTGGTGCCTAGCAATCATCCATTTTCAATTAAATATTTATCACACTTTCAATTGCCTGTTGATTTGAAGTAATGTATCAATAATGATCTATTTGGGGGAGAAACTGTATTGGTGTACTTGTATTTGTGTGTGTGTGTGTGCTCATCCTTCCGTGTTGTGTGTGTGTGTGTCTGCATGCGCATGTGTGTGTGTGTTCATGCCAGCATGTGTGTGTATGAGTGCACGTGCAGTTGCTTTAATCAAACACCACAGTGACACGAGAAGCAGAAGTTGGCTGGCGACCAATGGCTCTTAACCCGACAGCTATGTCAAGTTCATGAATCATTTGTTGCAACGGAGGAGAGCGATGGAAGGACTGGGGGGGGGGGGGGGGGGGGGGGGATGGGGGGGGGGATGGGGGGGGGGAGGGGGGGATCGGCTCTTTACATGCAAATGCTGGCCCTGGTTTGTCAGGGCTCACCCCTTGTCCCCAGGACAACAGAAGGACAGGAGAGACTGGTTCCTAGCTGCCTCCTGGAACCCAGCCACCAGGGCTGTAAATTATGCCTGTGCACCTTGAGAGGGCTTGGCAGCAAGTGAAGCACAAATACGCACGCACACACACACAGACACACTCTCAATCTCTCTCTCTCTAACTCTCTAAAACGCACAAACACAGTCTACTTTGCTTGCTCTCTCCCTCACCCTTTCTCTTGCTCTCCCTCCTTCTCTTGTTCTCTCTCTCTCAGTCTCTTTCTCCTCTTCCTACCTCCCCTCTCCCTCCCCCTATCTCTCTCTCTTAGTCACTGTCTCCTCTTCCTACCTCCCCTCTCCCTCCCCCTATCTCTCTCTCTTAGTCTCTGTCTCCTCTTCTTACCTCCCCTCTCCCTCTCCCTATCTCTCTCTCTTAGTGTCTGTCTCCTCTTCCTACCTCCCCTCTCCCTCCCCGCATCTCTCTCTCTTAGTCTCTTTCTCCTCTTCCTACCTCCCCTCTCCCTCCACATATCCCTCTCTCTTAGTCTCTGTCTCCTCTTCCTACCTCCCCTCACCCTCCCCCTATCTCTCTCTCTTAGTCTCTGTCTCCTCTTCCTACCTCCCCTCACCCTCCCCTATCTCTCTCTTAGTCTCTGTCTCCTCTTCCTACCTCCCCTCACCCTCCCCCTATCTCTCTCTCTTAGTCTCTGTCTCCTCTTCCTACCTCCCCTCTCATCTCCCCCCCTATCTCTCTCTTAGTCTCTGTCTCCTCTTCCTACCTCCCCTCTCCCTCCCCCTATCTCTCTCTTAGTCTCCGTCTCCTCTTCCTACCTCCCCTCTCCCTCCCCCTATCTCTCTCTCTTAGTCTCTGTCTCCTCTTCCTACCTCCCCTCTCCCTCCCCTCATCTCTCTCTATTAGTCTCTTTCTCATCTTCCTACCTCCCCTCTCCCTCCCCCTATCTCTCTCTTAGTCTCTGTCTCCTCTTCCTACCTCCCCTCTCCCTCCCCTCATCTCTCTCTCTTAGTCTCTGTCTCCTCTTCCTACCTCCCCTCTCCCTCCCCCTATCTCTCTCTCTTAGTCTCTGTCTTCTCTTCCTAACTCCCCTCTCCCTCCCCTCATCTCTCTCTCTCTTAGTCTCTGTCTCCTCTTCCTACCTCCCCTCTCCCTCCCCTATCTCTCTCTCTTAGTCTCTGTCTCCTCTTCCTACCCCCCCTCTCCCTCTCCTCATCTCTCTCTCTTAGTCTCTGTCTTCTCTTCCTAACTCCCCTCTCCCTCTCCCTATCTCTCTCTCTCTTAGTCTGTCTCCTCTTCCTACCCCCCCTCTCCCTCTCCCTATCTCTCTCTCTTAGTCTGTCTCCTCTTCCTACCTCCCCTCTCCCTCCCCTCATCTCTCTCTCTTAGTCTCTGTCTCCTCTTCCTACCTCCCCTCATCTCTCTCTCTTAGTCTCTGTCTCCTCTTCCTACCTCCCCTCTCCCTCCTCTATCTCTCTCTCTTAGTCTCTGTCTCCTCTTCCTACCTCCCCTCTCCCTCTCCTCATCTCTCTCTCTTAGTCTCTGTCTTCTCTTCCTAACTCCCCTCTCCCTCCCCTATCTCTCTCTCTCTTAGTCTCTGTCTCCTCTTCCTACCTCCCCTCTCCCTCCCCTATCTCTCTCTCTTAGTCTCTGTCTCCTCTTCCTACCTCCCCTCTCCCTCTCCCTATCTCTCTCTCTTAGTGTCTGTCTCCTCTTCCTACCTCCCCTCTCCCTCCCCTATCTCTCTCTCTTAGTCTCTGTCTCCTCTTCCTACCTCCCCTCTCCCTCCCCTATCTCTCTCTCTTAGTCTCTGTCTCCTCTTCCTACCTCCCCTCTCCCTCTCCTCATCTCTCTCTCTTAGTCTCTGTCTTCTCTTCCTAACTCCCCTCTCCCTCTCCTTATCTCTCTCTTAGTCTGTCTCCTCTTCCTACCTCCCCTATCTCTCTCTCTTAGTCTCTGTCTTCTCTTTCTACCTCCCCTCTCCCTCCCCCTATCTCTCTCTCTTAGTCTCTGTCTCCTCTTCCTACCTCCCCTCTCCCTCCCCCTATCTCTCTCTCTTAGTCTGTCTCCTCTTCCTACCTCCCCTCTCCCTCTCCTCATCTCTCTCTCTTAGTCTCTGTCTTCTCTTCCTAACTCCCCTCTCCCTCTCCCTATCTCTCTCTCTTAGTCTGTCTCCTCTTCCTACCCCCCCTCTCCCTCTCCCTATCTCTCTCTCTTAGTCTGTCTCCTCTTCCTACCTCCCCTCTCCCTCCCCTCATCTCTCTCTCTTAGTCTCTGTCTCCTCTTCCTACCTCCCCTCATCTCTCTCTCTTAGTCTCTGTCTTCTCTTCCTACCTCCCCTCTCCCCCCCTATCTCTCTCTCTTAGTCTCTGTCTCCTCTTCCTACCTCCCCTCTCCCTCCCCTATCTCTCTCTCTTAGTCTCTGTCTCCTCTTCCTACCTCCCCTCTCCCCCCTATTCTCTCTCTCTTAGTCTCTGTCTCCTCTTCCTACCTCCCCTCATCTCTCTCTCTTAGTCTCTGTCTTCTCTTCCTACCTCCCTCTCCCCCTATCTCTCTCTCTTAGTCTCTGTCTCCTCTTCCTACCTCCCCTCTCCCTCCCTATCTCTCTCTCTTAGTCTCTGTCTCCTCTTCCTACCTCCCCTCTCCCTCTCCTCATCTCTCTCTCTTAGTCTCTGTCTTCTCTTCCTAACTCCCCCCTCCCTCTCCTTATCTCTCTCTCTTAGTCTGTCTCCTATTCCTACCTCCCCTCTCCCTCTTCCTATCTCTCTCTCTTAGTCTGTCTCCTCTTCCTACCTCCCCTCTCCCTCCCCTCATCTCTCTCTCTTAGTCTCTGTCTCCTCTTCCTACCTCCCCTCATCTCTCTCTTAGTCTGTCTCCTCTTACTACCTCCCCTCTACCTCCCCTCATCTCTCTCTCTTAGTCTCTGTCTTCTCTTCCTGCCTCCCCTCTCCCTCTTCCTATCTCTCTCTCTTAGTCTGTCTCCTCTTCCTACCTCCCCTCTCCCTCCCCTCATCTCTCTCTCTTAGTCTCTGTCTCCTCTTCCTACCTCCCCTCATCTCTCTCTCTTAGTCTGTCTCCTCTTACTACCTCCCCTCTACCTCCCCTCATCTCTCTCTCTTAGTCTCTGTCTTCTCTTCCTGCCTCCCCTCTCCCTCCCCTCATCTCTCTCTCTTAGTCTGTCTCCTCTTCCTACCTCCCCTCTCCCTCTCCCTATCTCTCTCTCTTAGTCTGTCTCCTCTTCCTACCTCCCCGCATCTCTCTCTCTTAGTCTCTGTGTTCTCTTCCTAACTCCCCCCTCCCTCTCCTTATCTCTCTCTCTTAGTCTGTCTCCTATTCCTACCTCCCCTCTCCCTCTTCCTATCTCTCTCTCTTAGTCTGTCTCCTCTTCCTACCTCCCCTCTCCCTCCCCTCATCTCTCTCTCTTAGTCTCTGTCTCCTCTTCCTACCTCCCCTCATCTCTCTCTCTTAGTCTGTCTCCTCTTCCTACCTCCCCTCTACCTCCCCTCATCTCTCTCTCTTAGTCTCTGTCTTCTCTTCCTGCCTCCCCTCTCCCTCCCCTCATCTCTATCTCTTAGTCTCTGTCTCCTCTTCCTACCTCCCCTCGCCCTCTCCCTATCTCTCTCTCTTAGTCTGTCTCCTCTTCCTACCTCCCCTCTCCCTCTCCCTATCTCTCTCTCTCTTAGTCTGTCTCCTCTTCCTACCCCCCCTCTCCCTCTCCCTATCTCTCTCTCTTAGTCTGTCTCCTCTTCCTACCTCCCCTCTCCCTCCCCTCATCTCTCTCTCTTAGTCTCTGTCTCCTCTTCCTACCCCCCTCTCCCTCTCCTCATCTCTCTCTCTTAGTCTCTGTCTTCTCTTCCTAACTCCCCTCTCCCTCTCCCTATCTCTCTCTCTTAGTCTGTCTCCTCTTCCTACCCCCTCTCCCTCTCCCTATCTCTCTCTCTTAGTCTGTCTCCTCTTCCTACCTCCCCTCTCCCTCCCCTCATCTCTCTCTCTTAGTCTCTGTCTCCTCTTCCTACCTCCCCTCATCTCTCTCTCTTAGTCTCTGTCTCCTCTTCCTACCTCCCCTCTCCCTCCCCCTATCTCTCTCTCTTAGTCTCTGTCTCCTCTTCCTACCTCCCCTCATCTCTCTCTCTTAGTCTCTGTCTTCTCTTCCTACCTCTGTCCCTCTCCCCCCCTATCTCTCTCTCTTAGTCTCTGTCTCCTCTTCCTACCTCCCCTCTCCCTCCCCCTATCTCTCTCTCTTAGTCTCTGTCTCCTCTTCCTACCTCCCCTCCCTCTCCCCCCTATCTCTCTCTCTTAGTCTCTGTCTCCTCTTCCTACCTCCCCTCATCTCTCTCTCTTAGTCTCTGTCTTCTCTTCCTACCTCCCCTTCTACCTCCCCTCTCCCTCCCCTCATCTCTCTCTCTTAGTCTCTGTCTTCTCTTCCTGCCTCCCCTCTCCCTCCCCTCATCTCTATCTCTTAGTCTCTGTCTCCTCTTCCTACCTCCCCTCGTCCCTCTCCTATCTCTCTCTCTTAGTCTCTGTCTCCTCTTCCTACCTCCCCTCTCTCTCTCTCTTAGTCTCTGTCTTCTCTTCCTACCTCCCTCTCCCCCCCTATCTCTCTCTCTTAGTCTCTGTCTCCTCTTCCTACCTCCCCTCCCTCTCCCTATCTCTCTCTCTTAGTCTGTCTCCTCTTCCTACCTCCCCTATCTCTCTCTCTTAGTCTCTGTGTTCTCTTCCTACCTCCCCTCTCCCTCCCCTCATCTCTCTCTCTCTTAGTCTCTTTCTCCTCTTTCTACCTCCCCTCTCCCTCCCCCTATCTCTCTCTCTCTTAGTCTCTGTCTCCTCTTCCTACCTCCCTTCTCCCTCCCCCTATCTCTCTCTCTTAGTCTGTCTCCTCTTCCTACCTCCCCTCTCCCCATCTCTCTCTTTTAGTCTCTTTCCCCTCTTCCTACCTCCCCTCTCCCTCCCCCTATCTCTCTCTCTTAGTCTGTCTCCTCTTCCTACCTCCCCTCTCCCTCTCCCTATCTCTCTCTCTTAGTCTCTGTCTCCTCTTCCTACCTCCCCTCTAACTCCCCCTATCTCTCTCTCTTAGTCTGTCTCCTCTTCCTACCTCCCCTCTCCCTATCTCTCTCTCCTTGGTAGTGCTCCATAAATGGACAATATATCTGATTGTCACAAAGGCAAACAAATCTACAAAGGGAAAAAAATCCATCTAAAAATGAAACCCTAAGAGCATTGGTGAGAAATGTGGATTCCTGTTTTTTACTCTGCCCCATTAACCTCCTCCCCAGCAGAGGCAAGGAATGTCAGTGTGGCCCTGCTGATTTTTTTAATGCACTTCCTGTTGCACTTCCTGATTTGTTTGCATTTGTTTCCATTCTGAGCATTTGTGTACAGTAGTAGTCTATTCGTTGCACTGTGTCGACAATAGGACAGTCGCAATCGTGAAAGTTGAGTGTCAGAGTCCCTAATTTGGGCCACAGTGTAAGTCGGTATACCAGATCGGCCTAAAGCAAGGGACAGACAATTCATTCTCATGCACTCTCTCCTGATGCCATTAACTACAGTCAAACCCATGTTGCTCTGGTGAAGTGTACCTCCTTAGCTCGTAGCTGTAGCATGATGTACCACAGTATCCATAACGCTTTGTACAAGACATCATCAGCTAACATAGTCGTGTCCCTTTTCCTTTCCATCAAAGTACCTTTCTGCAACTCTATCCAATGATGTTACAGAGAGAGCTACATAATGTGAATACGTTAAATATATTGGCAAGTCCTAATATGGACACCGTATGGAAGTGTGTTTCCGTAGCTAACTCTTTTCTGTAGCACCCATCCACAGTTACTTTGCCCTCTTCCCCTGATTTACTTTCTCTCTTTGTCCTTCCTCCTTTCTCCTGTCTGATCCCTCTTTCTCTTCACTTTCTGTCGTAAGCGTTAGGAAACGCACGCAGCATTATCGAGTGAGGAAGAAAAATCCATCCTAACAAAAGGAAACGGAAAGAGTCGGCCGTTGACAGTGTGGTGAATCAGGCATGGACGCGGACGCTGGAAGGCACAGCAACCGCCCCTTCCCTCCTCACTCTCTCTAGGTCTCTACACACGGTCTCTCTTTCTCTCCTTCCCCTCTATCTCTCTCTCTCTCTCTCTCTCTCTCTCTCTCTCTCTCTCTCTTTCTCTCCTGTTCTGCCTTTTCATCCTCTTCCGATGGAATCCATTTCACATAATTAAAGACTCTCAAATGAAATGGCCCCTCAGGAAAAGTGGCTTTCAACAAGAGGAGAGAGGAAAGAGAGCAGGAGCGGGAGTGATTCAAGGAACCCTCCTACCCGGGGCCCACCCCAGGAGAAGGAGCGAGTGTCTGCTCTGGCCTCACGGCAGATCAATATCATCTCCGTTATTAATATCAAAAGCAGATTACTTTGTTTTGTGTCTGGCCAAGCGCCAAAGCCTAGCGAGAGAGCTAGCTCTGGCAGACAGCAGCCGTTCCCCTTGGCCATTTACCAGGACCATAATTTACTTTGGTGAGTTTTTAGGGTATTGTTTTGTCAGGGCCAATCAGGTCTGAGTAACAAATGATCCCGGCGGAGTGGTGGCTAGGCGGCCGTCCATAAGTGGCGCACGTGGCCAAATTCATTTCTGAAAGTTGCACGTCAATTACTCCCGTCCTTGACTGTGGGGAAGAGCTAAGGATCACTATGGAGATGGGGGACCGGTGGAAGGTGGTCGGAGGAGAGAGCATCCCCCCCTCCCCACACTCCCCCTTCCTCTCCCCGGGATGAGGTAACAACACAAACAACTGTCCCAGGGCCAGAATTAAACATGGCGCTACCTTTAATTGGCGCATTGAATTAGGGGACGACGTGCAGCGAGCCTCGCAGCGAGAAACGGAAAATGTTGACCACTTAAAGGAAGAGGGGGAATTGATTTTCCAGACGGACAGCAAGCTACAGCGTTTACCTCATACAGTGAGCTCACCCTGGGGAGTAAAAGGCTACACATTGTTAGACATGATAGCTACAGCTACCAATAAGGAAACCTTTGTTTTACTGGAATAGTCCTCAGTTCACGTTTAACACTTTTTTTTACACTTTAGACCTACTGTATAGTGTATTTCTGGCTCAAATGCGCTTTCTTCGTGTATGGAACATACTGTAGTCTCACCAGAGTATGTAGACAATTCTTACATATAGGCTTTTTACTTTTATGTCGCCTATGCTGACACAATGGTTTTGTCACGCCCTGGTTGAGGTATTTTGTGTTTATCTTCATGTATTTGGTCAGGCCAGGGTGTGGCATGGGGTTTTTGTATGTGGTGTGTTGGTATTGGGATTGTAGCTTAGTGGGGGTGTTCTAGTTAAGTCTATGGCTGTCTGAAGTGGTTCTCAATCAGAGGCAGGTGTTTATCGTTGTCTCTGATTGGGAACCATATTTAGGCAGCCATATTCTTTGAGTGTTTGGTGGGTGATTGTCCTTAGTGTCCTTGTTCCTGTGTTAGTTTTCACAAGTATAGGCTGTTTCGGTTTTCGTTACGTTCTTTGTTTTGTAGTGTTTGTAATTGATTCGTGTTTTACGTTTGTTTATTAAATATGGATTGCAATCTACACGCTGCATTTTGGTCCGACTCTCCTTCACCACAAGAGAACCGTTACAGGTTTATAGTTATGATGTATGATTTGACTTTTTCTTCGCAGTCTGATTTCTCATTTCTAATAAATTACATGTTCATGTCTAACACAGCTGAGGATTTCTTAAGTGATGGTAATGCAGAGGTTGAAAAGAGTGTGACAGTCACAAATCCTCAGTTAGGGATATGGAGAGTGTGTTCTCTGTGCCAGCCTTGTGTCAATCTTATTGTGTTTGATGACCCCACTTATTACAAAGCTAATAAACGATGCAGCACGGGACTTCCACTTCATATCGCTGTCACTGTGTGTGTAAACATATGCAGATGTAGGATCTCAATTTGACCAGTATTGTCACAGAAAAAAAACAATCTTGCAGCAACTAGATTTAAATATTTAGTTCATAATGTTGCTTGATCAGTGGTTAGGCCATTAGCTAGCCAAAATTAGACTTCATGAAAAGCGCAATGCTGTTAATGATTGGTTATAGGTTATAGGTTATAAATATAGAATGCATGTTAAATAGATGTTTTGCTCTAGTCTTTTCTCCTTGAATACTCCATATTCCAGAGTGTCAGCTGAGAACTCCATCCCCTAAATCGTCACCAGATGGCACCGCGATTTGTTTGCTGGATTTCTCTAAGTAAGAGTTACACATGGAGTAAAACAAACATACAGTCAATAATACAATATAAACAAGTCTATATACGATGTGAGAAAATGAGGTGAGATAAGGGAGGTAAAGGCAAAAAAAAGGCCATGGTGGCAAAGTAAATACAATATAGCAAGTAAAACACTGGAATGGTAGATTTGCAATGGAAGAATGTGCAAATTAGAAATAAAAATAATGGGGTGCAAAGGAGCAAAATCAATAAGTTAAATACAGTAGGGAAAGAGGTAGTTGTTTGGGCTAAATTATAGGTGGGCTATGTACAGGTGCAGTAATCTGTGAGCTGCTCTGACAGTTGGTGCTTAAAGCTAGTGAGGGAGATAAGTGTTTCCAGTTTCAGAGATTTTTGTAGTTCGTTCCAGTCATTGGCAGCAGAGAGCTGGAAGAACTGGAAGGAGAGGCGGCCAAAGAAAGATGACCTTCAAGAAATTCCACAGTTGTCAACAGTGACACTCATATCACATAGAATGATTCATGATGACCAGTGTCTTCCGGTTCAATATTTGAGAAAGGTGTTGTCGTTGTTGTAATTCAAATCAATCGTCTAGTTTTGATATGTACATTGAAAGCGAATGGAAAGCCAGCTCATTACGGGGAAACGGCACATGCTAAAGGCTAATAACCAATCTTTGTTGCAAGAGAAAAAGAAAAAGATGGACAGAATTAGTATTACCGTGAGGAATTGGAGATCTTGTTCTATGTTCCGCGCTGTGATGTCTCCAAACTGAAACCGAGCCCAGGCTTGTAGAGTATCTGCTCACCTCAACAGACCACTAGCTAAGCAACCAACGACTGTGGAGTGCGAGTGTCCCCACAAGCTCGCCTGATGGACAGCATAACCAACCAGCTGACGAGTTTGAAGGCAGCAAAGCGAATGAATCGCTTCCCAGGTCACGTTTTCGTTTTGTGGAATCCTTCAAAAATCAGAGCACATCGTGGCCTGTAAACTCTGTATATTCGTAATGAAGGCAAAATGCGTTATTCACATGTTTTATACTACTTTATACTACACATTGCTTCCTGAAATTAATGTGATGTATTTGATGTAATGCGATGTATTTGTATTTGTTTTATTTTTAAGCCTAAATGGTGTGAAGGCCAACTCCTATCATCTATTGAACGAGACCCACTTATCTGTGCATTGTGTCGCAGTAGAAAGGTGGGGGGTATTACACACCAACAGTCCTCCTTTCCCTTTGCTCATTGCTCGTCTGTGGAGAGTCTTTCTCACTCTAAAATGTGTAAAGAACATACATATGGAGCTGTCCACAATTATCAGTATATTCTATCGCAGTAATATGGGTGCCACCATTGCACTGTTATCACACCAGGAGAAAAAAATGAAAACCATGCCTTTGTCTGAAGCCAAAAAAAAGACAGGATTCAAAAGCTAATGTAGCCTATGCACTAACAAGGCTTTTCAGCATACCCAGCTTTGACACCTGAGTACTGTAGCTTAATTGTACTCACATTTGGATGGATTGATTTGGATTCAAACCTTCCCGCAAACAGCCTAACACATACTCTTAGATTAGGTTAACCCCTTTAGTGTACTTGGTAATGCTTTCTAGTCCAGGGCTCCTTAATGTAAGAGAACTTCAGAACACTTGTTGCCATCTGTGATTTGTTTTACCACAGTCTTCGTGAACTTTATCAGAGATTCAGTAGGATTCAGGAAAAGTGAAATATCTGCATGTCGACACCCGACATGTCTAACACATAGGACTACTCAGATGGGAAATGGACAAGGACGTTGGCAGCTTGAGAACATGTTTTGTGTTCCTGCTATGAACTATTGAGTAATGCAACCCAATATTTGGGATTATGATAGAGTAAGACCGTTGTGCACTTGTAACATTTACAAGGTATATTACATAAAGGGTTATATCTGCAATTGCTACGTTTCATTTAAAAAAAATGTTTTACTTTACATTTATTTACACACACCCATTGATTCTAGGACAATATGACTTACAGTATATTATAAATGCCTCACGAGCTTAGTCCAATTGTCGTACCCCATCAGAACCCCCCACCAAAGATGCTTGTTGTACTCCATTGTTTGTAAATAATTCATTTAGTATGCATAGCTCTATCGGTTAATTTGAGAGTGGTTACATTTCTCCACCGCACATTCCTCAGCTTTTTACCAAAACGGTGGCGGGGTATCCACTTTGTTGTTTAAACTTCAGATTGCCCCTTTAAGAACCAAGGGGCACATATTAATAATAAGACCACTGAACAGATTCCCAGATGCCAAGATTGCACCTTAACATTTTAAAAATGGGTGGAATAGGATCATGTCTTAAATGAAGAAAAAAAACATGTTTACATTTCCAAGTACATTAATGGGGTAAAATTACTCTAAGAATATTTATTTGGCTGTTTGAAAGACGGTTTGAATCCTAATCTACCCATCCAATGTGAGTGCATCTTGTTGTTGAAGTACAGTAGATCAGTAAAGCTTAATCTACTGTACTTGTGTCAAAGCTGCATATGCTGAAAAGCCTTCTTAGTGCATAGGTGAAATTAGCTTTTGAATTTCCTGTCTTTTTTGGCGTCAGACAAAAGCTAAATATTTCACACCTGACAACTATCAGTGAAAATAGAGGGCGCCAAATTCAAACCACAGAAATCTCATAATTACAATTCCTAAAACATACATGTGTCTTATTTCATTTTAAAGCTTTTCTCGTTGTTAATCACAGGGTGGCAGGGTAGCCTAGTGGTTAGAGCATTGGACTAGTAACCGAAAGGTTGCAAGTTCAAATCCCCGAGCTGACAAGGTACAAATCTGTCGTTCTGCCCCTGAACAGACAGTTAACCTACTGTTCCTAGGCCGTCATTGAAAATAAGAATTTGTTCTTAACTGACTTGCCTAATAAAATAAAGGTAAAATAAATAAAAAATGTTTTAAAAAGTGTCCGATTTCAAATAGGCTTTTCAGCGAAAGCACTACAAATTATTATGATAGGTCTCCATCAAACCACAATAAGCACAGCCATTTTCCAGCAAAATATAGCATTCACAAAAAACAGAAATAAAGATAAAATTATTCACTAACCTTAAATTATCTTCATCAGATGACACTCATTGGACTTCATGTTACACAATACATGCATGTTTTGTTTGATAAAGTTCATATTTATATTTTAAAAAATCGGAGTTTACATTGGCGCATTAGATTCACTAGTTCCAAAAACATCAAGTGATTTTGCATAGCCACATCATTCAACAGAAATACTCATCATAAATATAGATGATAATACAAGTTATACACATGGAATTATAGATATACCTCTCCTTAATGTAACCGCTGTGTCATATTTTTTTTTTTTACTTTAAGGAAAAAGAAACGCATGCAATAATCTGAGACGGCGCTCAAAAGTAAAAACACCACAGCCGCAAAGATGGCGTCAACATAAACAAGAAATGACATGATAAATATTCCCTTACCTTTGATGATCTACATCAGAAAGCACTCCTGGAATCCCAGGTCCACAATAAATGTTTGGTTTGTTCGAAAATGTCCGTTATTTATTTATACATATCCAAAGCTAATTCTGGTCAGTGTTATATCGGACAAAAACTTCAAAAAGTGATATTACCGGTCGAAGAAACATTTCAAACTAAGTACAGAGTCAATCATTAGGATGTTTTTAACATACAGCTTCAATAAAGTTCCAACCGGAGTATTCCTTCTTGTAATCGTGAGCAATGGAATGCAAGTGACTACCATGAGGAAAAAGCGCGATCACAAAATGGCTGCTTGATGGACAGCTGATATATTCTGCTCTCATTCACTCTCACAACAACATAGAAGCCTCATTATAATTTGTATTGATGGTTGACATCTAGAGGAACCCCTAGGCAGTGCAACATCATTCATATCTCAAGGGTATTTCATTGGGGACTCTGGTGAATACATACACGCTCAGATTTCTGTTTTGATTTCAACTTTCAATTTTGCTTCCCAATATGAGTTCTATTATACTCACAGACATCATTCAAACATTTTCTATCCAATACTAATAATAATATGCAAATATTCGCAACTATGACTGAGGAGCAGGCCGTTTGATATGGGCACCTTTCATCCAAGCTACTCAATACTGCCCCTGCAGCCATAAAAAGATCAGACTTGATGCTAATATAACTGTGTTAGTACGGGTTTTCAGTGAATTTATATAACTCACAAAGCTCATCTACATTTCAGCAACAGTCCATGCTAGGTAAAGCTCTGCCTTATCTCAGTTCACTGGTCACGATGGCAACACCCACCCGTAGCACGCGCTCCAGCAGGTGTATCTCACTGATCATCCCTAAAGCCAACATCTCATTTGAACTCGTTTCGTTCCAGTTCTCTGCTGCCTGTGACTGGAACGAATTGCAAAAATCGCTGAAGTTGGAGACTTTTATCTCCCTCACCAACTTCAAACATCTGCTATCTGAGCAGCTAACCGATCACTGCAGCTGTACATAGTCCATCCGTAAATATCCCACCCATTTTACCTACCTCATCCCCATACGGTTTATATTTATTTAATTTTCTGCTATTTTGTACACCAGTATCTCTACCTGTACATGACCATCTGATCATTTATCACTCCGGTGTTAATCTGCAAAATTGTAATTATTCGCCTACCTCCTCATGCCTTTTGCACACAATGTATATACTCTTTTTTTTCTTTTTTTCTACTGTGTTATTGACTTGTTAATTGCTTACTCCATGTGTAACTCTGTGTTGCTGTCTGTTCACACTGCTATGCTTTATCTTGGCCAGGTCGCGGTTATAAATGAGGACTTGATCTCAACTAGCCTACCTGGTTAAATAAAGGTGAAATAAAAAAATAAAGATGTTTTAAAAGAGTAACCCGATTAAGATCCTACATCTGCACACACACACACACACACACACACACACACACACACACACACACACACACACACACACACACACACACACACACACACACACACACACACACACACACACACACACACACACACACACACACACACACACGCTCACACGCACGCACGCACGCACGCACGCACTCCAACAAAAACACACTACTACACTTGCGCTCATACAACTGTGTCATTTGTATCCAAAGAGACAATCCCTTTTGAAATTGCTTCTGAGAATAGCATCTCAAAAGATTGTGATGTAGCTGAAGATAAAATATTTAGTCTCTCCACAGGTAAAGACAAATGAAAATAGGCCTAATAGTCATAGTCAACCTGCACTCTCTATTGGTGCACAATATTGGAGCACTACTTCTGTACACTTATGGGAGTCTTTGTCTTCTGTCCCGTTGTTCATCACATTAGGGTTACATTTTAGGAGCCCAAATCAGCCCGCTGTCCCCCCTCCCGCTCCTCTCTGAGGACCGATAAAAGGTCTCACTCCGGCAATAACATATGAATATTTCAATTATAATGAAATATTAATTGGAACCTGTTTGTTTGGTATTGTGTGTGTCTGTTGTGTCTGTTCCCCATCTTATCCTCTCTCTTCCTTTGTCTTCCCTCATCTATTTCTGTCTGAATGTTTGTTCTGTTGGAATTCCTGGTCAATGTATGTTTGTTAGGGAGGAAGCTGAGCAGAGGTGAGGAGGGGAGAATAGTTGAAACATTTAGGAAATGGAGTGATAGGAGTAAAGGGAAATGGTTTGTGTGTGTGTGTGTGTGTGTGTGTGTGTGTGTGTGTGTGTGTGTGTGTGTGTGTGTGTGTGTGTGTGTGTGTGTGTGTGTGTGTGTGTGTGTGCGTGCGTGTGTGTGTGCGTGCGTGCGTGCGTGCGTGCGTGCGTGCGTGTGTGTGTGTGTTTGCATGGGAGTGTGTGAGGTGATGGGGGTGTCTAAGCCTCTAACAGCTGAAGCAGGTTGCGTCTCCTCCCTAACATTTGGCCTCCGACAATCAGGCTTGCAGCTTGCTTCACGCCCCATAATGATGCTCCTCACCATGGGGCCCTTGGGTGCCTGCGAGGGCGTTAATTTATGCTCCTGTCAGGGTGCACAACACCAGGTGCGACAAACACGGTGCTCTGGTAAACACTCAGGTTCGCTTCCTCTCTCTGTCCAAAGTGAGAATGCGAATGAAAGAGAACGAGAGACGATAGGCCCGCATGTGCAAAGGGGAGGGAAATAAAACAACCTGCCTGGGTAAGGTGAGATGGCCTGAGGCTAGTAGAGCGTTGAGGGTGGAGGAGGGGGAGAATGTCAACGCTAACATGCTAACATGACAGAAATAAAGAGAATCTGTTGCTCTGCCTCACCTCCAGCACAAGCGTCGGCTGCGCTGCCTAGCACAGAGCGGAGCTCCGTCAGGGAATAACGAAATACCTTGAAGCAATAAAGACGCTTGAGAAGAGATGAGAGATGAGAGACAAAACGTGTCACTGCTCCGTGAGTTACTTCAGCTTACTCTACTGAGTCAGAATGGACTGGGAAAGATGATTCTGACTTCAAAGTGAAATATCTCAATTACAAATGATGATCTAAAGGGAGTATTTGTCCCATCACTCAAACAGGCCCGATGAAAAAAACGCCTTGTAGGGCTTCAAATGTAACGTTGCTTTGAGCAGTCATAGTAAATGGCTTGGTGGAAGAGTTAGAAGGTTTCTCACACAGTATTCCAGCTAGCAATGAGGAATTGGGCCAGAAGCGGCCCTCTTCCGAGGGGCCGGAACTGATTGAATCGGCCCAGAATTGTGTGTCAGACTCAGCCCGGAATCAAAATGAATGACTGCCCAGAATCGGCCCAAGTACATCGGGCCTTTTCCGTCTACCGGAATTCAGCCCACTTTGCCGGCATCTTACCAGAATCCCCACAGATGCGGCCTGATGCAAATTCAAATAAATGTATTCGAAATTACCCGATTCGGTCATTTTAAATATTACTATTATACATTTTATACAAAGAAATTATACCCCATCCACATAAAAAAAAAAAATAGTGTTGGAGGAAACACCATACACCTGTGGACCGTGTCAGTGCCTGGCCCACCACAGGAGTCGCTACAGTGCGATGGGACAAGGACATCCCGGCAGGCCAAAACCTCCCCTAACTCGGACAATTGTGTGTCGACTCATGCGTTTCCCAGTCGCGGCTGGCATGGGTCTCAAACCAGCATCTGTAGCAACGCAGTTTGCACTGCGATGCGGCATCTTAGACCGCTGCGCCACTCAGGAGGCTCCACCCACAAAGTGTTTAATGCTTATCAATTGCCTTGCACATAGTATCAAAGTACTAAAATACTACACGGGACTTTTTTAACACAGAAACAGTTAGAATATATGGAAAAATAAATCATGAAATGTTAATTAATTATATAAAACAGAGAGTAACGTTAGCCCCAATCGGCCCATGCCCCATGTAATACATTTGGGCCAGATAACTCACACCGGAATCGGCCTGAGCTCAATACCCGTATCCTAGCCATAGGTAATACTGCCGAAGGTGGCCCAGACCCGGACCACGTGACGTCGGCCTTGCCTGACTCTCAGCCGAGTGCCACGACTCTCAGCCGGAATCGGCCCAGATCCATTGTGCTAGCTGGGATGCCTCCCAGTTTGACACAGGAATAATGTGTCACCTAATGATCTGTGTCTAAACCTCTCTTTCTCCCTCTCCTCGGGTGCCTGAGTTTCTCCACCTCATGGGGATCTGCAAAACTGTCAGCAGGCCATGACAAGCAGGTTGAGAGCAACTTTGTCCACAGCGTACCTTCATCAAGAGTGCTTCATCAAGAGTGCTTCATCAAGAATGCTTCATCAAGGGTGCTTCATCAAGAGTGCCTCATCAAGAGTGCCTCATCAAGAGTGCTTCATCAAGAGTGCTCCATCAAGAGTGCTTCATCAAGAGTGCTTCATCAAGAGCGCTTCATCAAGGGTGCTTCATCAAGAGTGCTTCATTAAGAGTGCTTCATCAAGAGTGCTTCATCAAGAGTGCTTCATCAAGAGTGCTTCATCAAGGGTGACGGTATCACAACACTGTCTAAAATAACACATACATCTCCATTATATCATCCATCTTGTTGAACTGCAAACTCAAGATAGCTACTCTATCAACTGTGCCAGCACCTTCATGATCAAGCCTTCATTTAATGTAACGAACATACATTAGCAAGAGTAAACAGACTTTTGACAGCCCAAATCCCATTGGCTCTCAGAAGTGTCCATCAAAGACAGTTAGCGATTCACCACCTGAATTCCCACTGATCACATCGACTTTATCTCCTTTATCCCTCCCCCTTGGGTCTGGGCTTACCAATATATTTGCTTAATTACTTGCTTATCTGCTCAAGTATTTATTTGCTTAACTCTTCTTTAAGCGAGTTTGAGCAAGATGCAAAATGTTTTTAT